>NC_143153.1:13857473-13935410 GCF_041381405.1 Jatropha curcas
CCGTGCCCGGCGGCCGGCGCCGCCGTGGCCGGTGTGGACACCGTGCCTCGTTCCGAGGGCCTTTTTGGGAGTTCCGGACCTCCGAAAAATATTCCGGGACCTGTTTCGCGATCCTCGCGATATTCCGGACGTTTTAAGTACCATATTGACATATTTTCGGTGAACTTCCGAAATAGCCTCCGGTCCGGCCGAACTGTTTGCAGTCCGGGAAAACAGGCTTTCTGAGCCTCAAAATTTGGGTATTCACACCTGCATACATGAATCAACAAAAGACAACAAATCTTTTCTTTCGAAATCGTTTGTTGTGTTAGTTATTTGGGCCTCCTGCCACTGGGTTAATAAATGAAAGCTTATAAAAATGAATTATTCTGTAAAAACAGAAGCTTACACTAGGAAAACAAAAAGGATGGGGTGACTATTTTATTACCTGCATAGATCAAACAAAAATAAGAAATGTAACTCCTTTATGTATGCATGAACCTATATGAGTACTAAAGTTTTATCCATGGTTTTATATTGATCTTTCCAGGGAAATCACTGAGAAAATGGTGTCCGTCCTTCTGATCAATGTTTAAAACAATTCATTGCTTAGGCAGGACTAACAACCATAACATTTTCGTCATAGATGAGTCAATCTTGATCAGATAAGTAGAGAGGAAGGTGTTGCATTCTTTAACCATATCCCCGGAATAAAGGAAGAAAAATCTTTGAAATTCAAACCTTTTATTAATCTTACTTCTTTTCAACATTATACAAAAGTAAAGAAAATTCATTTTAATATAATGGTCATTTATTCTAACTACTCATTTTCCTATTCTCCTTCAAGTCAAGTTGATGACATTGAGCAACCAATCACAAACCTGTGACGAACGCATGGCATAGATTTCGCATTTAAACTAAGCACCACGCGTCAATCCCGAAATTTTTATTTTTTATTATTATTTATTCATGCTCTAAGTTTTGCCTAGGCCGCCCTTTCGGGTTTTCAACCTAGCGAGCTCATTTCTTGCCTAAGCTGCCCTTTCGGGTTTTCAACTTAGCTCTCTTTTTTTTTTTTTTTTTTTTTTAATCGAAATCATCATTTCAGGCATAAAATCTTTTCATTTGATCCTGATTGACAATCCGGTTGACAATCTTCCCTTCTATGGTAATTAATTCAGCGGCACCTTTAGCTAATAGCTTCTGAACCCTGAAAGGTCCATGCCAATTGGGTTTGAATTTCCCACCAGGATGATTCTGGGCTTCATGATCCAATAATCTGATCAAAAACAAATCTCCATTTTTTAAAGCCCTTGGATGTACTCGTTTGTTGTAGAAACGAGCAATCCTTCTCTTTCTCATCTGATCCTGGAATCGAGCATTCAATCTTTTTCCGTCTAAAAGCGCTAGATCCTCATACCTCTTCTTAACCCATTCTTCCTCGGTCAGACCAGCTTCTACTAAAACCCTGAGAGACTTCTTTTTGAGCTCTATCGGTAACACTGCCTCCATCCCATATACAAGTTCAAAGGGAGAGGCTCCATTCACTGATTTGAAGGTAGTGCGATGCCCCCAGAGCGCAAAAGGAAGTTTCTCAGCCCAGCTTCTGTACCTTTCACACATCTTCGACAGGATTCTTTTAATCTCCTTATTCGCAGCTTCTACTGCACCATTAACCTGAGGGCGATAAGGAGAAGAGTGGTGATGCTCAACCTTGTACCTATAAAGCAACTGACCAACATCCGCTTGAAAATGAGAACCATTATCTATAACTATGTGATGGGGAACACCATAGCGACAAAAAATGTTCTGTTCAATGAATCTAGCCACATGCTTAGCGGTCAAAGTCTTGTAGGATTGAGCCTCGATCCACCTAGAAAAGTAGTCCACTGCAACTAATATATACTGATGGCCGTTTGATGCTGCTGGCGTGATTTTACCGATGATATCTATGCCCCATGCAGAAAAAGGCAAAGAGGGAGCTGTCGGATGGAGTTCAACAGCAGGTAAGTGGCTTTTATTATCATGATATTGGCAAACTTTGCAATGACGCACATAATCGACGCAGTCACCTTCCATCTGCATCCAAAACTAACCTTGCCTCATGATTTTTCTGGCTAAGCTCATGCCATTTAAATGAGTACCGCAAACTCCCTCATGGATTTTCTTCATTATTTCTTCTCCCTCTTTCTTGCTCACGCATCTTAGCAGCATCCCGTCCCAAGCTCTTCTATAAAGTTCACCATCAGCTAGGACATAATTCAAAACCATTTTTCTGAGAACTGCACGGTCTTCTCTCGTCGCATCATCAGAAAAGGTTCCGTCTCTCATATACCGCAAAATATCCGTAAACCAAGGTTCTTCCTCTGATTCAACCTGATTCACGAAATGTTCTTCATAGCACAGGATATTTGCCGCGGTAATGATAATTGGCTTCTTTGGTACTGTGAACCCCTCCCCGAACATCATAGCATATGAATGCATGTGACTAAGGGTAGAAATGCACGTGAATGTATGAGTCGCCACCTTGTTTAATTGTTTTAGGGTAAACTAGGAAAAAACCCTAAGTGATTCCAATTTTAATTAACCTAAATGCTAGATTAATTAACCCAATGTTAAAGCATGGTCTACGAACCCGAGGTGGATCCCGAGACTATGTCATGCTGATGAACTAACCTAAACAATGAATGCTTTGCAGGGTGTAGGATGATATGATTTGGACCAATGAAAGTGTTTATGTGATATTGACTTGCCGCTCGGGGTTAAATCCCAAACGTGCCTATGTACTTCCGTTTGAATGGAAGATCAAAGTCGACGTAGTTCGATAGGCCTCTTTTAGAGGGCTTTGAATGGGGATGCTTTATGCATGAGTGTGTGTATGCTTTGTGCATTTTGTTTAGGCATTTTGCCAAATAATTGATTGATTTTTAGGCATTTGATGCCAAAAATGTTGATTTTAATGGCTTTTAGCCAAAAAGATTGATTTAGGCAATCGTTGCCAAAAATGATTAATTTTAGGCGATTGTCGCCAAAATGATTGATTTTAAGGCTTTTAGCCAAAAAGAGTGATTTAGGCAATTTGATTGCCAAAATGATGTTGATTGGGCGATTGTCGCCAAAATGATTGATTTAAGGCTTTTAGCCAAAATAAGTTGATTAATTTTAAGGCATTTTGCCAAAAGATTGATTTAATTGTTGGCAATTTGTTGCCAAAACGTGATCGATTAAGGCTTTTAGTCACAATTATTAATTAATTGGACTTAAGCCAGATTTGTTTGAAATAAAGGCGATTACACCATAGCTATTAATTAACTAGGTATTTTAAGCCAATATTGTCGGATTTAGGCTTTAATACCATGATTATTAATTAATCGGGCATTTAGCCTAAATTTATTTAATTGAGGCAATTTGTTTGCCTAATGATGACATGGATGCATTTATGAAGTTGTAGAATTATTAGGAGTAGAAAAGAAGCATGCATGAAGTGCTAAAATTAAATAGGCAGAGTTCAGTTCATGTACCTGATTTAATCGTCGACCGCTTCTTAACTCCAGGTTAAGCTCCTCGTTAAGGGAATTAATTTTAATTTAATTTTAAGTGACCAAGTATCACAACAATAAAATAAAACTAAAATTAAAAAAAAATGCAAGAAAGCAGTAAAGAATCGCAAAGAGCGTAGGGAGAAGGAGCGTCCGTCAACACAGACTGAGTGCCGAAAACGGAGTGCTGAGGCCACTATTTATAGGCAAAGACGGACTGTTCCGGCGGCTGGGCCGCTGGATTCGGCGGCTGGGCCGCTGGATTCGGCGGCTGGGCCGCCGGCTCTTGGCGGCCGGGCTCGGCGGCCGGCCGGGCTGCGCGGCGCCGGCGGCTGGGCCGCCGTGGCCGGTGGCTGGGCCGCCGGTGGTCGGTGGTCTTGCTATCTTTTCGCTCCGGAGGCCTTTCTGGGCACTCCGGACCTCCAAAAAAAATTTCGGGCCCAGATCCGCGATCCTCGCGACGTCTCGGACGTTTCAAGTACCATATTGGCATACTTTCGGTGAACTTCCAAAATGGCCTTTGGTCCGGCCGGGCTATTTGCAATCCGAAAAGAATGGCTCTTCGAGCCTCAAAATTTGGGTGTTCACAGGTACTTTATTCAAATCCTGCCAAGCCGATGCTAAATTTGCCAAGGAATCCGGAATTCTGTTATAGGTTCTTCCTATGTGAGTGAAGGTGATCTTATCAAAGAGTGCTGCCTTCTTCAATAAGTACTCAACATAGGGCTTCAATCTCTCTTCTTCTACTTTCCATCTCTCGTTGGCATGTTCAATAACCAATAATGAATCTCCTATTACCTCGACTTCCTTAGCACCTGATGCAAGAAGAGCTTCCATTCCCATGATGCATGCTTCATATTCAACCATATTGTTAGTGACCGGGAACAACAATCTTTTGCACATTGTGGTGACCTCGCCATTAGGTGCTTCTATAACAATACCAGATCCGGCTCCATTTCTATTGGTTGATCCATCAAAGCACAATTTCCAAGCCCCTGTTTCGACACACAGCAAGTGTTCATCCGGAAACTCCAATTCCCATGATTCATCATCTGCAACGGGGTTTTCAGCTAGGAACTCTGCCACAACCCAACCTTTGACCATTTTCTTCATTACAAACTCTGCATCCACACTAGACATCTGAATTAACCACTTAGACAGCTGTCCTTCTAGAGTAGGCATTTTCTGCAGATACTTCATAGGATCAATTTTGGAAACGAAAGTGACCCTGAAGGAATCAAAGTAAGGCCTCAACTTCTTTATCGACCATACTACTACCATACACGTTTTCTCCACCAAATTGTACTTCTCCTCAATAGGCAGTAGTTTCTTGCTAATGTAGTAAATGGCCTTTTCTACTCCAGCGGCGTCCGGCTGTACCAACATTGCTCCAACTCCTGCATCCTCTACAGACAAATACAGGATCAGAGGTTCTCCTGGTCTAGGCGAACTCAGCACTGGTGGATTCATCAAATACTTCTTTATGTGATCAAAGGCTTTCTGGTAGTCGTCATTCCATTTAACTAGCTGATTCTTCTTAAGTAGCTTGAAAATTGGAGCACAAGTGATGGATAACCTCGAAATAAACCTGCTGATGTACTGAATTTTACCCAAGAAGCT
The DNA here is from genome assembly GCF_041381405.1 of Jatropha curcas. Taxonomy (NCBI): domain Eukaryota; kingdom Viridiplantae; phylum Streptophyta; class Magnoliopsida; order Malpighiales; family Euphorbiaceae; genus Jatropha; species Jatropha curcas. The sequence continues at coordinate 13,862,612 of NC_143153.1, forward strand.
TCTCACCTGACGTTCTGTTCTTGGCGGTTCCATATCCTGAATGGCTTTTATTTTGTCGGGGTCAACCTCAATCCCGTTAGGTCCTACAACAAAACCTAACAACTTCCCTTTTGTTACTCCGAATACGCACTTTTTGGGATTGAGTCTTAGATTGTACTGCTTGACCCATGCAAAGAACTTTTCTAGCATTTCTGCGTGCTCTTCCTGTGTTCTTGTCATGATCACCATATCATCTACATATACTTCCGATCCTTTATGGATCATATCATGAAATAATGTTGTAGCCATTCTCTGATATGTCACCCCGGCGTTCTTCAGTCCAAATGGCATCACTCTATAGTAGAAGGTACCAAAGTCCGTGGTGAAGGCAGTCTTGTGCTTGTCCACTAAGGCCATTAGTATTTGGTTATATCCGGAGAATCCGTCCATGATAGAATAACATCCCATTCCAGCAGCACTGTCGATCAAAACATCTATGTGCGGAAGTGGAAAGTCATCCTTAGGTGAGGCTTTGTTCAGGTCCCTGTAGTCGACACAGACCCTTATCCTCCCATCTTTCTTCAGCGCAGGGACTATATTAGCCAACCATGCCGGATAGTGTACTACTTCCAAAAATCCTGCATCCAACTGCTTCTGGACTTCAGCTTTGATCTTATCTTGCCATTCTGGTCTGACCCGTCTCCTTTTCTATTTCACCGGCTTAACACTTGGATCAGTAGGAATGAAGTGCTCTGCTATTGATCTGTCGATTCCTGGCATGTCAGCATAACTCCAGGCGAATACCTCTGAATTTCTTTTGATACATTCTTGAAGATCCTGTCTAAGTTTGGTTTGAAGTCTGATCCGATTTCGATTATTTTAGGATCTTCAGTGGTGCTTAAGTTAAATGCAAAATGATGCAATGCATTTATGTCAAATATGCACGTGGTATAATCAATGCCATGAACGTGACAATCAGGAAAACAAGAAAACAAATAGTCAAAGTTCACTTCCATTGATTGAAATAGTAGGGGGAAACCATCCATATTGTTCTCAAAACAAAAATCAGAAAAGCAAAATACAGGACTAATAGCTTGCTCAATACATTCATCACAAGTGTTCTTTATTGCCTGAATTACTTCATCTGCATCTGCATTCTCCTCTTCCTCCTCTTCAAGCTCCATCATCTTCAGCGCCTTCCTCTCTGCCTCTTCAGCGTCTTCAACAGCTAATACTTGTGAATACTCAAATTTTGAGGCTCAAAAAGCCAGTTTTTCTGGCTGCGGCGGTGGCGGCCGCCCTTAAAGGGGGCGGTAGCCGCTATCGCCTGTGAATACCCATTATTTTTTAGGCTCGAAGAGCCAGTTTTCCCGGACTGCGAACAGTTCGGCCGGACCGAAGGCCATTTTGGAAGTTTACTGAAAGTATGCCAATATGGTACTGGAAACGTCCGGGACGTCGCGAGGATCGCGGAACTGGTCCCAGAATTTTTTTCGGAGGTCCGGAGCTCCCGGAAAAGCCTCCGGAGCAAAAATTAGCAAAACCACCAGGCACGGCGGCCCAGCCGCTGGCTTCCGGCGGCCCTGGCTGCCGGCCCGACCGCCGGCGGCCCCAGCCGCCGAGCAACGGTGGCCCAGCCACCGGCCACAGGCGGCCCAGCAGCCGAGCTCGGGCGGCCGACTGCCGAAACAGTCCGATTTCGCCTATAAATAGTGGCCTCGGGCCTTCTATTTTCCTCACTCAGTCTGTGTTGACGGACGCTCCTTCTCCCTTACGCTCCTTGCGATTCTTTACTGCTTTTCTGCATTTTTATTTAGCTTTATAATTTTCTTGCTTTGTTATTTGGTCATTGAAAATTAAATTAATTAATATTCCCTTAACGAGGAGCTTAACCTGGAGTTAAGAAGCGGTCGACGATTAAATCAGGTACATAAACTAAACTCTGCCTATTTAATTTTAGCATGTCATACATTCTTCTCTTCTACTCCTAATAATTCTATAACTGCATAAATGCATTCATGACATCTTTAGGCAAATAAACTGCCTCAATTAAATAAATTTAGGCCGAACGCCCGGTTAATCAATAATCGTGGTGATAAGCTTAAATCCGACAATATTGGCTTAAAATACCTAGTTAATTAATAACTACGGTGTATTTGCCTATTTCGAACAGTTAGGTTAAAAGTCCAATTAATCAATAATTGTGGCTAAAAACCTTAATAAATCACGTTTTTTTTGGCAACAAATTGCCTACAGTTTAATCAATCACATTGTTGGCAACAAATTGCCTATGGTTTAATCAATCGCTTTTGGCAAACAAATTGCCTATAAGTAAGATTAACCATTTTTTAGCGACAAATCGCTTAAATCACTCTTTTTGGCTAAAAGCCTTAAAATCAATTAATTTTTGGCAACAATCGCCCAATCATCAGCTTTTGGCACACAGATTGCCTAAATCAACTTTTTTTGGCTAAAAGCCTTAAAATAATCAATTTTGGCGACAATTGCCTAAATCACTTCAATTTTTGGCAACAATTGCCTAAATCAATCCATTTTGGCGACAATCGCCCAATCAACATTTTTTGGCAATCAAATTGCCTAAATCACTCTTTTTGGCTAAAAGCCTTAAAATCAATCATTTTGGCGACAATCGCCTAAAATCAATCATTTTGGCAATCAAATTGCCTAAATCACTCTTTTTGGCTAAAAGCCTTAAAATCAATCATTTTAGGCGACAATCGCCTAAAATCAATCATTTTGGCAATCAAATTGCCTAAATCAATCTTTTTGGCTAGAAGCCTTAAATCAGTCAATTTTTGGCAATAAAATTGCCCAATCAACATTTTGGCAACAAACGCCAAATCAAATCAATCAATTCTTTGGCAAAATGCCTAAAACAAAATGCACAAAGCATACACACACTCATGCATTAAGCATACCCATTCAAAGCCCTTCAAAGAAGGCCTATCGAACTACGTTGACTTTGATCTTCCATTCAAACGGAGGTACGTAGGCACGTTAGGGATTTAACCCCGAGCGGCAAGTCAAATTCACTCAAACATTTTCATTTGGTCCAATTGCATCCATCGCCTTGCAAAGCTTTCATGCATTGGTTAGTTTATCAGCATGACATAGTCTCGGGATCCACCTCGGGTTCAAAGACCATGCCTTAAACATTGGGTTAATTAATCTGGTAACTAGTTTAATTAAAATTGGAGTCACTTAGGGTTTTTTTCCTAGTTTACCCTAAAATAATTAAACAAGGTGGCGACTCATACATTCACGTGCATTCTTCCTTTAGTCACATGCATTCATATGCATGATATTTGGGGGAGGGGTTCACAATACTGACTGGAGGATCCGTGCCTTGGCTTTCTGCTCTTGCACCATCTTGGAAGCTTCATCCGCAATCCCCAAAAAGTCTTCAAACTCAGATATTCTTTTCGACCGTTCAGCTTCAGTGTCTGCTTGAACCATACTCACCATGAATTCTGTGTCTTCAACCAGCTGTTCGAAGGAAGGTTCAGGCAACTTGATCAATTTCTCCTCAAAGTCTGTCATGAAAATTTCCAGACCAGGGTAGGTCTTCCCTTTACTTTGAAATTCTCCTGAAGCTTGTGGGACAAAGAAGATATGATTCAGATTTGGCTCTCTAATCGGAGACCGGATCTCATACTTCTCCTTCTTTCTATTCTCTGAATATCCCAGTCCGCGTCTATCTTGTTGTCCATATGCTGATGAGAGAGGTTCAAACCTTCCTTGTAGCTCCCGGCCTAGCCCTTTGCCATACTGCCACTGCATCTTTTTCATCATTTTCCTCGAAAAAGGACTCATTCTGTTTATTGCACTCTTACTCTCATTAGCTGGCGCATCAATCACTGCCACTTGGAAACCAGACAACGGCACTGCCACCTCCAAGCCTTCCACTTTTGTCACATTCAAGTCCTCTTGCGCGTTAACGGTCACCACCTCCGTACCCCATGGAATCTTCACTTTTTATTTGGCGACTCTGCTGGGGATTTTGCACCCACTAATCCCCGGTTATTTTCGATAAATAAGTGGTTGCAATTAGGAATTGACTCTAAATGCCTACTTTTTCTAAATAAAATTGATTAGAAAAGCCGATGGAAAATTTTTAATCGTCCATATATGCTTAATTGCTTTATTTTCTTTTTTAGGATTTTTGCATTCATACCGCATTTCTCTCTTCTCACCACATTCTAGCCGTATCACCCTTCGGTACTGGTGTTAACTTTGACGGTGGATCTAGCCTAAACCTCACGTTTTAGGTGCATCCATCTGAGAATTAACATTACTACCAACCGCAAGCCTAGTACCTTAAAGGTGCATCAAAAGGAGTAGGCCCAACAAAGCCCGAATCCTGTTTGCGGAACCCAGACTTTGTAAGCCTAATAAGACTAAAGCCAATGCATATAGTCAAAAACCGTAGTTACTTCCCTTAAGGAAATACCCGGTTCTATTTGCTGTTGTTATGCCGCATTCATTTCCGAGAGTTGATATCGTCAATCTCAAAACCCCCTGTTGGTTGTCGAGATTAGACCAATTCCTAGGAAACAGATGTCGAAATTTATACCAACGGAATTCGTGTGTGGGAGAAATAAGGTTGGAAGGCATGCATTTCCCAACTCCTGTTCCCCTGTATGTTATAAACTGTACATATGTTGTGACATTCATGCACCATGTAACATTTTCTTTTTCAGCCATGCATCAATAAGAGCTAATTTTCGGTATGGACATTTGACCTTGGTCTTAAGACTGGACCTCAAATTCATTTTGAATAATATAATGCAATCACTTATAGCGAATTTATACCCAAAAGAAAAGGGAGATATAAGGGGGTTGAGATTCCTTTGTATTTTTACATTTTTCGCATTATCTGAAAATAAGTGAGAGATTACAAAATTTGTAATAAAAATAAAATGAAATCCTGCTTGGGGCCATATGTTCCAAGGCAAAAGGTAAGGATACAAAAAATATAATAAAACAAATATCCCGCTCGGAAATTCTTTCATTCTGAGGCAAAAGTTAGGGATTCGAGAGAAAATAGTCGATCGTAAATCCAAAAGGAATGGTCGACGACAGATAATGCCCGACATGTTCAAATACAAAATAAGTTATTGCCATATTATTCACACCGAATTTTTGGGTCCAGTCGTTGAAATCGAGATCTTATTTCCATACCGGTCTTTAGCACATTAGAAATGCATTCCTCATCCTATGTGTTTTCATTTTCTCATGTATACATGCAGGACCTACTTTAACTCAGACATTTTTTGTCAGAATTGATTCTTCCCAGGAAGTTGCTTCGAGAACTTGGAACCGACGCCCTGGTCAGCGCTTAGTCAGAACATCCCCAATCCCCAAGCTTACTCCAATCAGTTCTGTGAATTATTCAAGTTTGTTGGATTCAGATTCTGATTCAGACCGAGTAGAAATGGCTGATGATATGGAAAATGAGACCGGGTTCTCTCAAGCCCAGATAAGAACCATTGCTCAGATAGCGGCTGCTGCTCTCGCCCAAGATAGGGCACAAAATCAAACTCCTCCCGCATCAAGCAGCCAACCTGTGGTTGAACAGAGACAAAAGCCAGAACCTGCTTCAGATAATCAGGCCTCTGTGGGTGACACTGTCCCAGTCGAGAATGATGTAATGAAGCAGCTTGCTGAACTGAAAGACAAGGTTGAGAAAATGTCTGTAGTGAAGGAAAAGGACCCGATCACCAACTTTCATGTAACTGAATATTTTTTGCACCCAACCAGCTCCACTTCATTCAAGACGTTCAAGCATACTGTGTTTGAGGGAGATAACGACCCATGGTCCCATCTGTCTGAATTCCTCCGGGTTTCTCAAATGAACCGATACAATGAGGAGGATGTTTTACAAGCATTCCCACAAACACTACATAAGAATTATCGGAGGTGGTATGATGGTCTAGATGTGGAGATACAGAAGAATTGGGTCAAGCTGCAAACCGCTTTTCTTAAGCCAAAAACAGAAAATGAAGATTCTCAATTACCAAAAGAATGGCGATTTCATAAGTATCATCCTCAAGAAGACATAATGGATAACCCCTCAGAAAGGATGATGACTAGAGCTTAACTTAGAAGATATTTTGGTAATGTTGCTTTCGTTTCTCAATTAGAACCTAAAAATTTAGAAGATGCTCAAAATGATGAAAGTTGGATTCTTGCTATGCAAGAAGAGCTAAATCAATTTGAGATAAACCAAGTTTGGAAACTTGTTTATAGACCTAAAAACCATTCTGTTATTGGAACAAAATGGGTGTTTAGAAATAAGCTTGATGAACAAGGTAATGTTGTGAGAAATAAAGCAAGATTAGTGGCTCAAGGGTACAACCAAGAAGAAGGCATCGATTTTGATGAAACCTTTGCTCCTGTTGCTAGACTTGAGGCCATTAGAATGCTTTGTCCATTTGCATGTTTTAAAAACTTCATGTTGTATCAAATGGATGTGAAAAGTGCTTTTCTAAATGGTTTTCTAAATGAAGAGGTGTATGTAGAACAACCTCCGGGCTTTGAAATTTTTGATAAACCTAATCATGTTTACAAACTTACTAAAGCTCTTTATGGCTTAAAGCAAGCTCCTAGAGCTTGGTATGAAAGATTGAGTAAGTTTCTATTAGAAAATGGTTTTTCAAGAGGAAATGTTGATACAACACTATTTATTAAAAACAAAGCACATGATATTCTAGTTGTGCAAATCTATGTTGATGACATAATCTTTGGTTCTACTAACGACCTTCTTTATAAGGAATTTTATAAGATTATGTAGGGTGAGTTCAAAATGAGTATGATGGGAGAATTAAACTTCTTCCTTGGACTTCAAATCAAACAATGTGAGAATGAAATTTTCATTAATCAAGAAAAATATACTAGAGAGTTGTTGAAACGATTCAAAATGGAAAACGCCAAGGTATGTAGTACACCAATGAGTCCATCGTCAAAATTAGAAAAAGATGAAAAAGGCAAGGACGTGGATATCAAGCTGTTTAGAAGTATGATTGGTTCTTTGCTATATCTAACGGCAAGCAGACCAGACATACACTTTAGTGTTTGTCTATGTGCTAGATTTCAATCGTGTCCCAAAGAATCTCATTTAATTGCTGTGAAGAGAATACTAAGATATCTTTGTGGAACTTCTAAAGATGTGTGAATACTCAAATTTTGAGGCTCAAAGAGCCATTTTTTCGAACTGCAAACAGTCCGGTCGGACCGGAGGTCATTCAAAAAAGTTCACCGGAAGTGTGCCAATATGGTACTTGAAATGTCCGAAAAATTACGAGGATCACGAAACTGGTCTCGGAATATTTTTTGGAGGTTCGAAACTCCCAGAAAAGCCTCCGGAACGAAAAAAGAAAAAGGGGAAAAGGCACACGTGCCCGCCCAGACCAGGCGGGCACGCCCGCCCTTGAAGGCGGGCAGGGGCGCCCGGGATCACGTTTTTCCTATAAAAAACGGCTCTGGGGCTCCGTTTTGAGACACTCAGTCTGTGTTAACGGACGCTCCTTCTCCCTACGCTCTTTGCGATTCTTTACTGCTTTCTTGCATTTTTTAATTTTAGTTTTATTTTATTGTTGTGATACTTGGTCACTTAAAATTAAATTAAAATTAATTCCCTTAACGAGGAGCTTAACCTGGAGTTAAGAAGCGGTCGACGATTAAATCAGGTACATGAACTGAACTCTGCCTATTTAATTTTAGCACTTCATGCATGCTTCTTTTCTACTCCTAATAATTCTACAACTGCATAAATGCATCCATGCCATCATTAGGCAAACAAATTGCCTCAATTAAATGAATTTAGGCTAAATGCCCGATTAATTAATAATCGCGGTATTAAGGCCTAAATCCGACAATATTGGCTCAAAACACCTAGTTAATTAATAGCTATGGTGTAATCGCCTTTATTTCAAACAAATCCTGCTTAAGTCCAATTAATTAATAATTGTGGCTAAAAGCCTTAATTGATCACGTTTTGGCAACAAGTTGCCTATAATTAAATCGATCTTTTGGCAAAATGCCTTAAAATTAATCAACTTATTTTGGCTAAAAGCCTTAAATCAATCATTTTGGCGACAATCGCCCAATCAACATCATTTTGGCAATTAAATTGCCTAAATCAATATTTTGGCTTTAAAGCTTTCAAATAATCACTTTTGGCGACAATCGCCTAAATCAACATTTTTTTTGGCAACAATTGCCTAAATCAATCCTTTTGGCTAAAAGCCTTAAAATCAACACTTTTGGCAACAAATGCCTAATCAAATCAATCAATTCTTTGGCAAAATGCCTAAACAACATGCACAAAGCATACACACACTCATGCATAAAGCATCCTCATTCAAAGCCCTCTAAAAGAGGCCTATCGAACTACGTTGACTTTGATCTTCCATTCAAACGGAAGTACGTAGGCACGTTTGGGATTTAACCCCGGGCGGCAAGTCAAAATCACATAAACATTTTTCATTGGTCCCAATTACATCATCTTTCACCCTGCAAAGCATTCATCTTTGGTTAGTTCATCAGCATGACATAGTCTCGGGATCCACCTCGGGTTCGTAGACCATGCCTTAAACATTTGGGATAATTAATCTAGTAACTAGGTTAATTAAAATTGGAGTCACTTAGGGTTTTTCCTAGTTTACCCTAAAATAATTAAACAAGGTGGCGACTCACACATCACGTGCATTTCTGCCTTAGTCACATGCATTCATATGCATTGATATTCGGGGTAGGGGTTCACAAGATGATACATTTGATCTTGTTGGGTATAGTGATTCTGATTTTGCAGGAAGCATAATAGATAGAAAAAGCACGTCTGGGACTTGTCAATTTCTGGGTAGCGCCCTTGTATCATGGTTTAGCAAGAAACAGACATCTGTTGCTCTTTCTACAACAGAAGTAGAATATGTTGCTGCTGGAAGTTGTGTTGCACAAGTTCTATGGATCAAACAACAGTTGGCAGACTATGGACTGAAATTAGAAACAGTGCCAATCAAGTGTGACAACATAAGCGCCATCAACTTATCTAAGAATCCAGTTCAGCATTCTAGAACCAAGCATATAGAACTCAAACATCACTTCATACGTGATCATGTACAAAAAGGTGATATCGTGATTGAGTTCATTCCCACAGAAAAGCAATTGGCAGATATCTTTACAAAACCTTTGAATGAAAGTCAATTCTGCTCAATTAGAAGAGAGCTTGGTATGTTAGTTCTAAATTCGTAACTTTAGAACTCTGTAAGTATGTTCTAAACTGCTTTCTAATTTCGAAAATAGAAGATTTGCCATGTTCTAATTTTTATTCTATGTGAAAACTGATTTTTGTCTAAAAGCGCACATTGCTCTGATATGACTTTCTAAAGTCATTATCAGAATCTTGCTTTAGACTAAAACAGTTATTTTATTGTGTGTGTTTCTTTTATGTTTTCGTGTCTTTAGTGCTTTGGCAGTTTTATTGTTTTTTTCTTCCTTTATTTATTTTATTTCTTTTGTCTTATTTGTCGTTTTGAATTCCATTTAAAAACTGCTCTTTATTTCTTTCTTCCACTGTTTTCCCCCCGGAGAAAGATCGAAGATTTTTCTTTATTTGGTGTACTTGAATACTTTATTAAAAAAAGTGATAAAACCCTTTTGGATGTGCGATGCCGATGAATCGGTCTTATAAATTATTTTTTAGTCGCCACCCATTATTTTGGCAATGGGACCGTTTTTGATTTTATTTTACAAAAGTGACTCCATTTTTAACCCATTTTATTCAAGGCCTTTTGTTTTAGAAAACTGGTCAGGCGAACCTATGAGATTCTAGATAAGGGAATTGGGTACGTCGGCCCGTTGGAAGCCGACACCCGAAAAAACCGGCCTCTTTTAACCTATGATTTCTAATTTGATTTTATTTTAGAAAAGCCAATTATTTAAACCCAACCCGAATAAATCGAACCGAGCTCCTATGTGGAAAATTAATTAACCGTCCCAATTAATTTCATCCATTGCATTCATAACAAATAAGATATATCATCCACCATCCATCCATAACACGTACTAAAATAAAAGAAAAGACCCGCTCTTGCCTTATGGTTAAAGGTGGGCCACAAACCGAATTTGATAATATGATAAGCAATAAGTAAAAAGAAGTAAATCCTAAAACCTCAAAATCATTAATAATTAGTTGATTTGATTTGATTAAATCTTAATTTGCCCATGTTTGATCATTTTCTGAGTTAAAATTAAAATCTGTTTAATTGTATGAAATTACGGTGGAATAAGTAAAATACACTGAAATCATGAGACAGTTGCGTCACGCAGGTGTCCCATAAGGAACAGTCGCGTGACGCGACTCCCTTCATTCATCCTGGAACTTTTAGAACAGTCGCGTCACGCGGGTAATCTATGAAGAACACTCGCGTGGCGCAACTCTTATTGTGCTACTAGAAATTGGAACAGTTGCGTCACGCGGCTGTTCTATGAAGAACAGTCGCGTGACGGAACTCCTAGCTGCGTGACAGAACTATTCGCGACTTATTAATATTCTCAGTTTTATTAATTATTCATCCGAAATATCACATTAAATACAAAAGTATCCTGGGTTTGCGAATAGCTGCGTTACGCAGGTAGTCCAATCCATATTAAAGACTTTTGGACATGAACAGTCGCGTCACGCAGGTAGTAGCTGCGTGACGCGGCTGCTCTGGTCCACAACTACCATTCAAACTGTTCTTTTTTACGTTTCTTTCTTGTTAACAGAGATTTAATATGATTTAGAAATACTCAAATATGGGCGAAATGTGGTTTAATCAAAACCAAACTAACTAAAATACTAAGAAAATGGGATTTTCACAAATAAGTAACTAGTTAAAGAAAAGTGCAAACAAAAGGGTTTAGATGATTACCTAACCCTCAGATTTGAGGATTGTATACGATATGGTCGATCTAAGGATGAAGCTTCACGATTCCAGAAAGATTCAACGTCCAATCTTAACAATAAAAACCTTTCTTTTCTCTTCTTTCTCTCTTACTCTTTTTTATGTCTTTTTTTTTTAAGTTTTCAATCTATGTGCCTAATAGCTTGATCTTCCTCAAGGTTACTCACTGGAGTCTTTGAGGAAAACCCTAGCCATAGTCGTTTTTTTTTTGTCTCAATCCCTTAGTCTTTTTTGAGAGAAAATAAGAAGTGTTTTCAAAGACTCTAAAAAGGTCCCGTTTTTGCTGTGTAATGCAGTATTTATATGGTTAGGGCGACAGGACAGTCGCGTCACGCAGGTAGGAGCTGCGTGACGCACCCGTAAGCCTGCGTGACGCGACTTACTTTTCGTACAGTTGCTGCGTATCCATACAAACAGTGCAGGCCACTGCACGGGCGCGCGCCAAGGGTGTCAGACCCGTTAGAGCTGCGTGACGCAGCTAAAAGTGGCGTCACGCAGGTGATAGCTGCGTGACGCAGCCCTAACATGGGTCAGGCTCCTTTGGGCAGTTTGGTTCGATTTTTGATTCAGACACCTCTGGTTTATTGTGAAGCCTCATCCTTTGTCCTCATATCATCATCGGGTCAGGTGGAGGCATAAAATTACGCATCAACAGTTTGCCCCCCCACTTTATCATTAATTGTATAAACGATTAATGTTAAAGTGGTCCATTGACGCGCCTTCTATCAGGCAATCATCTCCGAAGCTCGGTTTGATCGGCTTGGAAATATGCTGAATTGATCATCTGGTCACCTCCTAAGCTCGGTTTGATCGGCTTCGTCGATTTCCATCCAACATGTGAATGACTTCAAAGCTCGGTTTGATCGGCTTAGAAGACACCTTCGGGGCTCGATTTGATCGGCCTGAAGGACTTTGAATGTTTGGTCACCTTCTCAGCTCGGTTTGATCGGCTTCGTTGGTTCCCATGGAATCTGAAGGGGCATCCTCGAAGCTCGGTTTGATCGGCTTGAAGAGCTTTGATCTGGCCACCTACTTAGCTCGGTTTGGTCGGCTTTGTCGGCTCCAGTCGGTTTAGAAAAAGGCATCCTCGAGGCTCGGTTTGATCGGCCCAAAAGATGTCGGTTTTACCCTGGTCAACTTCGCAACTCAACATCATTGACTGGGGAAGAAGATTTGAAACAGCTTCGCAATACATCATCACTGTTTTGAAATTGTTCTGACTAGCTTCCCAATGCACCATCACTAATCAGCGGGACCTATCGGCTTCGAAAAACCATCACCGGTTGGCCTGAGGGTAATATGGACAATTTAATGCTCCTGACCCCGGTGCGGTGAGTTGATGAAAGTTTGCAGCCATATACGAGCCGTACATCAACGTCATGTCGCCAGAACGGGTCGTCGTGAGCTTTTGAAATGGGCCTTGTGGGCCTGTCGGGCTCAAAAAGGATAATGGGCCCAATGCTCTTGTCGGGTCCAGTTGAACGAGCTTCGACCCATCTAGTTTTACTATAAGTAGCTTCCTTCTCAGTCGATTCAATTTCACTTATTCACAAACCCTAAGCAACTGGAAATTCTCTGAACTGTTCAACCGAAAAGATGTCTCAAATCTCAGAGATTCCTGCTTCTGCCTATACTCTGGAGATGGAGATTCTCGGGGCCCTGCCTGATATTCCTACGTTTGACGGCGAGCCGGTGCCGGTGAGCCGGAACCCGCTAACCCCCGGGACACGACCATTGCAGCTCCTTCCGTTGCCGGGTTCGGAATTTCCAGTCCGGTACGAAACGAGTCAGATGCGTGGCTTTCGATCCGAGGTAAGTACAAAATTTCTTCAATTTTCTGTTTTTACTGCTTTTGATCCGTAACTGTAGTAATAGGATTATTTTTCACTGTTTACGCTTGCGTCGGCAGTCGCGTCACGCAGGTAGGAGTTGCGTGGCGCGGCTGTTCTTCCATGAACAGTTGCGTGACGCAGCTGTTCTTGCGAGAACAGTTGCGTGACGCGGCTGTTCGAGACGCCAGAAACCCTAACTTGCCTTAAACCTTAAGATTAATCTCTTCTTGGCTGTGTTTAGACCTTGATTTGTTAACTTTTGATTGTTGATAACTCTAGATGGTTTGATTTTGCCCTGTAATTGCACAAAAATAGTATAATCGTAGTAAAAAATTTAAAATTAAACTGCTGCGTACCTTCGACAGTTGCGTCACGCAGCTGTTCTTAGGAAGAACAGTTGCGTGACGCGACTGTTCGTTAATGAATGAGATCTTGAACAGTTGCGCAACGCGGCTAGAGAGATGCGTGGCGCGACTTCGTGGTCGCGTGACGCATCTGTTCCTGGGGCCACACATGTTGAACAGTTGCGTGTCGCGACTATAGGGTGGCGTGACGCCGGTGCTAAGGTGCGCTACGCAGCTATGCTTCTGATTGCGTAATTTGGGTAAAGCTGCGTGGCGCGACTTTGTAGACGCGTGACGCGACTGGGAGCTGCGTGACGCAGCTATGGTTCCAACCAAAACTCGAGTCTTTTATTTATCCTGTCATAGAAGAAAATTAACAATTATCAGTCTTATATTTATTGAAATTGAAATTTTCTTACATGTTAATCTGGGCAAGGCCCGTTCAGGCGGATCGGCTACTGATGCTTCTGCCTTCTGGGATCTGCTGGACCCTCCTATACGAGCACGGGTTGTCGCTGCAGGTTTCGGGGACTATGCCGCTGGATTGCGCCGCACACAGGCGGTAATGGCAGCATCCTCGTTTCCCGCCCGCTATGCGATATGCAATGATGGAGCGGTGGAACGACTGCACGCACACTTTCGTGTTCGGGTTTGGAGAGATGACCCTCACTCCCGTGGATTACGCTGCCATTACCAGCTTACGCTTCACTGGCCCGGTTCCTCCACTAGATGCTCGATATCAGACGGCTGCCATCGGAGCTCAGCTTGTGCGCTCCTTGCTCGGTGTTACCTTACAGACTCGGTACACCGAGCAGGGATGTATGTCCTACGAGATGGTCTTCCGGTTCTGGGCCGAGAGGATTAGGACCCGGTTGGAGGCTTTGGGGGAGTTGCCGGAGGATGTCCGACCTGCTGCCCCTGCGTATACTCATGAGGAGAGGGACCAGGCTGCTCGGTCCTTCTTATTCTATATCATTTCATCCCAGCTGCTGTGCACCTCCCAGAATAAGGGAGATCCCGCGGTGCTGGCGTGTCTTCGGGATCTGAGCCAAGTCAGATCCTTCGACTGGGCCACACTTGGTTTGGCTCACCTCTATCACGGTCTAGATGTCTGGACCCATGGTAGCGGTGAGTCGAACTGGCTATTCATCCGGCCTTTGGAGGTAACACACTTTCTCTCTTGACTTTTTATATCCATCACTCTCAACTGTTCAATTAACTGATGTTATTTTCTGTCTCTGCTACAGGTGTGGGCTTACGAGTACTGCATTTATCCTGGCGGTCCTAGCGGTGACTCACCTGTCGAGTCTAGAAGGATTCCTCGCTACCTGGCCCACTGCCATCACACTTATGCCAGTGGCGAGGATCCGGAGTACTGGCGGAGCTTCCTTAACGATCGGGAGTTGTCCGATGTGAGTGCAGAAAGAATCTCTGAATCTGTAGCTTGTCTCTCTCTTCATTCTGACATACTATCAATGCTGATTTCTTATCATTTTTGCAGCTATCTTTAGAGCCATGGGACTGTGAGGCCTGGAGGACTTATCCGGGCCGAGAGGTGGCTGAGTTGCATACCCGGTCGAGGCTGCTACTGCGAGGCTACTGGGCCGACCGGTACTTCCTTGGAGAGCGGGTTTTTGACACTCCGATAGCTCCAGCACGACGGAGAGTGCCTCATGCCCCTCCCCGACATATGTGTCTGCTGGAGGGTTTGACCCGAGAGGACCTGGAGGTAGAGTACAGAGGTTTCTCGGCGAACGATTTCCTGTCCGCCGGTGATTTTCCTGCTTACTTTGCCTCTCGGATGTAGGCTCGACTTCCAGAGGTTCTCGAGTACATTCAGGTAACTCATCTGACCTTCAATCTTCATTCACTGTTACTCCTCCTCCTTTTGTCTCAACTTACTGATGGTATTACTTTCTTTGTAACTGAATGCAGGAGCGGAAGACACACAAGACCGCAGCTCATTACCGGGCTGAGGCAGCAGCTGAGGCGAGTGGCGTGGCAGCTCCGACCGGACCAGTCGGTGTTGTACTGGGCGATGTCCCATTTTCGCTAGGTATGGAGGTGGTGTTGGATCCTGGCCTTGGCTTGGGATCTGGCATCATTATTCCTGCAGACCTGCGGCAGGCTGCTCCTCCGGTACAGCTGGATCCTGAGCACACTACACATGTAAGTCATAAGCCGAATGTACAAAGTTAGAAGTATTTTACCTGAATATCCTTTTTAATGGATATATTATTTTTTATTGTTTGCAGGTGCCGGCTTAGAGATACCAGGAGATCTGCCAGCGATTCGGCTTTGCCCGATCCTACATCGGCCGGCTCTACTCCGAGCAACATGAGCTGGTATGAATTTTACATATTTTTACCTTTTTGCTTCTTATTATTTTGATGACCTTTCTTACACATGCTTGTCTTTGCAGGAGCTGGAGAACGGGAGGCTACGGAGGCATCAGTCCCGTCAGTCCAGTGCCGTGAGCCGGCTTCAGGGGGAGGTGGAGCGGCTTCGGACGAGGCTAGAGGTTGAGGGCATCCCGCTTGACTCTTCTGATGAGGATGAGGATGGCTCTTCTTCTAACGACGGGCCACCATCGCCACCCCCTCCGACTGTCGCTGGTCCTAGCCGTAGGCGGCGGTAGTCCTGCTGCACGTCTCCTCCATTTTTGGACACTTTAAACATTTTGAATTTTTATTAATTTTCTATTTATTTATTTTTATTTTTATTTTTATTTATTTATTTATTTTTTTTTTGATTGTACAGTTATATCAGCATCTTATGATATTATTTACATTTTTTTACAACACTTGGTTTTCTCTCTCTTTCTTTTTTTTTTACTTTATCATGTGTGTTTATGTTTTGCAACTGTGAAGTCTTGTTCCTGTAAAAACAAAACACAAACACAATACCAAATACAAAATAGCGATGTACCATTTATTCACAAGAATGGTTCACCTCATCAGCGGTCAGTAAATCGACTTATTGTAAATGAATAAATGAAATAAGATAAAAATAAAATAAAGTAAATAAAGTAATGAACTTAACATGGAACATGATCAAGAATCACTTTCCAAACAGAGAGCATAGCGTAGTACTTACCTGATAGGGCGGTCTACTCAGTGAATGCGGACGTAATGGCTCAACTACCCTTTCTCGATTAATGCAATCATAAAGACTCGACTTCCTTATTGTACGGGTCGTCCTTCTTTTTGATCAATGCAGGTTTGAATGCTCACCGACCCGAATGGACTATTCAGGATTGTCCTTTCAACTACCTCTGACAATGATTATTAAATTGAGCGATGGTGATGTTTCGCCCATCGGTTTCTCCATTTTCCTATAACTATAAGTTCCGCTTCACACCTCCTTCCTATCCAGTGTTCAAAGCACGTCGATTTCTTAAGTGATTTTCTTCCATGGCCTTCAAGAGTCAAGTCTCATCTTTCGTCCAATCCATTTCTGGCGACCTATGGCAAGTTTCTCCTTTGGATCAACTAGCCTGGTTAAGATATTTCAAAGACCTGAAACCTAACCATGGCTTCCTGTCTTGGCTCATTTCTCATTTCAATCCGGACACCATGGTTTTTCGGTTTGAAGACTCTGAGGTGACTCCGACCTATGAGGAAATGTGCGCCTTGATGGATCATCATCCTGAGCAAAACGAAACTCCAGCCTTGCCCCCGGGTCCTAGGTATGATCTAGCTGAGATTGCGGCCTTGTGTCCAGTTTATCTCCCTGATGGGATAAACACGGATCAAGGTCTACCTTTGGAACCTTTCTTGAACAAAGTTTTGTCCATCGATCTAGATCTGCCTTGGATCCGAGCTTGTTGCTTCTTGCTACTGAATGTGTATGCCATGAAGAATCGTCAACCCGGAATCGGAGATTTTCGACTTCTGGCCGTTGTTCGTGACATGCAATTGTACCATCGTACCGTCTTCATGATGATCATGGGGGAAACAATGTGTTGGGCCAGAGATATTGCCCTTCACATTACTGACTTCAATGTTCATCATCGCGGTTGTCCGTTACTATTGCAAGCCTGGGCTCTGGATAAATTAAGCCTGATTCCTCCGGTTCCAACTCGCTTGATTCCAACTTATGGACCTGCCGTTTTTCAATCTCGGTCTCGGAGACGCTTCGATTTTGGTGATAACCCTACTATTCGGTGGACCTGTCCTTGGTGGAGGATCAGACTGGTCACTACTGGAAGCATGAACCTCAACTATGTATTGTACGCCAGTCTAGACCGTTCCATGGCCTATTTTCCCGACAGGATTAGCCGTCAATATGGAACAATTCAACGTGTTCCCAGGATCCATAACTTTGAGAGCGGTCAAATAACACTGCATCTGCTGACCAATTTGGCTGACCGTTGGAGAAACCGAAACACCAGGTACCTAGGTGAAGGAGTGATGCAGGACACTGTGACACCTGAGTATGTGAACTAGTTTTTTGCTCCGTGATGACGTTAAGTTCTTGCAAGGATCGGTATCTGATGGTAGCCCTTACTGAAATAAATGTTGTTATTGCTTTCTCTGTCTTCTTTTGAGCTCGAGCTTTGAGCTGCTATTTAATATATCTGCTTTCTTTGAATTAATGAATTCGCTGATTCTGTCTTTATTACTTCCTGCACACATGAACAATGAAAGACAACAAAACTTTTCTTTCGAAATTATTTGTCGTGTTAGTTATTTGGGCCTCTTGCCCTTGGGTTAATAAATGAAAACTCAATAAAGTAAAAATTATTCTGTAAACACAGGAACTTATGCTTGTGAACAATAAAGAATGAAGTGACTGTTTATAACCTGCACAAATCAACAATAACAAATGTAACTCCTCTATGTATGCATGAACTAATACAAGTGCTAAGGTTTATTCATGGTTTTGTTGATCCTTCTAGGGAAATCGCTGAGAAAATGGTACTCGTTCCTCTGATCAATGTCTTTTTTTTTTATTCAATATTTAAGCAGGACCAATGGCCAAGGCGCTTCACACTAAATGAGTTGATCTTTGTTTAAATAAACAGAGAGGAAGATCTTGCGTTCTTCGACCGTAATACCAGGACAAAAACGAAGATTTTGAAAACCCAAATTCTTTATTAATCTTACTTCTTTTCAACATCATACGGAAGTAAAGAAAGTTTATTCTAATACAATGGTCATTCGTTTTAACTACTTGATTTCCTATCCTCCTTCAAGTTAAGTTGATGGCATTGATCAATCAGTCACTAATCTGTCACGAACGCATGGCATGAATTCTACATTTAAGCTAAGCACCACACGCTAATCCCAAGATTTTACTATTATTTTGCATTTTTTTTTACATGCTATAACTTTTGCCTAAGCCGCCCTTGCGGGTTTTCAACTTAGCGAGCTCATTTCTTGCCTAAGCCGCCCTTTTCGGGTTTTCAACTTAGCATCATTTTTTTTTTTTTGAAATCATCATTTCAGACGTAGAATCTTTTCATTTGATCTTGATTGATAATTCGATTGACAGGCTCTCCTTCCATAGTGACTAATTCGACGGCGCCTTTAGGTAGTAGCTTCTAAATTCTGAACGGCCCATGCCAGTTGGGTTTGAATTTCCCACCAGGATGATGTTGGGCTTCACGATCCAATAACCTGATCAACACCAAATCTCCATTCTTTAAACCCTTTGGATGTACACGCTTGTTGTAGAAACGAGCAATCCTCCTTTTTCTCATCTGATCCTGGAATCGAGCATTCAGTCTTCTTCCGTCTAAGAATGCCAGATCTTCATACCTCTTCTTGACCCATTCCTCCTCGGTTAGACCAGCTTTTACCAAAACCCTGAGAGACTTCTTTTCGAGCTCTACCGGTAACACTGCCTCCATCCCATACACCAATTGGAAGGGAGAAGCTCCATTTACTGCTTTGAAGGTAGTGCGATGCCCCCAGAGCGCGAAAGGAAGTTTCTCGGCCCAGCTTCTATACCTTTCACACATCTTCGACAGGATTCTCTTGATCTCCTTATTTCCAGCTTCTACCGCACCATTAGCCTGAGGGCGATAAGGAGAAGAATGGTGATGCTCAACCTTGTATCTATAAAGCAATTGGCCAACTTCTGCTTGAAAATGAGAACCATTATCTGTAACTATGTGATGAGGAACACCATAGCGACAGAAAATGTTCTGTTCAATAAACTTTGCCACATGCTTGGCCGTTAAAATCCTGTAAGACTGAGCTTCGATCCATCTAGAGAAGTAGTCAACTGCAACCAATATATACTGATGACCATTGGATGCTGCAGGTGAAATTTTACCGATGACGTCTATGCCCCATGCAGAAAAAGGCCATGAAGGAGTTGTTGGATGGAGTTCAACAGCAGGTAAGTGGCTTCTATTGTCATGATATTGACAAGCTTTGCAACGGCGCACATATTGGACACAATCGCCTTCCATTTTCATCCAAAAATAACCTTGCCTCATGATCTTTCTTGCTAAACTCATACCGCTTAGATGAGTACCACAGACTCCTTCATGAACTTTTCTCATTATGTCCTCTCCTTCTGTCTCGCTCACACATCGCAACAACACTCCATCCCAGGTTTTCTTATATAGTTCACCATCGGCTAGGACGTAGTGTAGCGCCATTTTCCTTAAGACAGCACGGTCTTCTTTCGTCGCATCATCAGAAAAAGTACCGTTTTTCATATACCTCAGAATGTCCGTAAACCAGGGTTCTTCCTCCGACTCCACCTGATTCACATAATGTTCTTGATAGCACAGGATATTGACTGTGGTAATGATAAATGGCTTCTTCGGAACTTTGCTTATATCCTGCCATGCCGACGCTAAGTTTGCCAAGGCGTCTGGAATTCTGTTATAGGTTCTTCCTATGTGAGTAAAAGTGATCTTGTCAAATAGTGCTGCCTTTTTCAACAAATACTCAACATAGGGTTTCAATCTTTCTTCTTCTACCTTCCATCTCTCGTTGGCGTGCTCAATAACCAGTAAAGAATCTCCTATTACTTCGACCTCCTTAGCGCCAGTCGCAAGAAGAGCTTCCATTCCCATGATGCACGCTTCATATTCTACCATGTTGTTATTGACTGGGAACAATAGTCTCTTGCACATGGTTGTAACTTCGCCATTAGGTGCTTCTATAACAATACTAGCCCCAGCTCCATTTCTGTTGGCTGATCCATCAAAGTATAATCTCCAAGCTCTTGTGTCAATATTCAGCAAATGTTCGTCCGGAAACTCCAATTCCCAAGATTCATCGTCTGTCACAGGGTTTTCTGCTAGGAATTCCGCCACAGCTCGACCTTTGACCGTCTTTTTCGTTACGAACTCCGCATCCACACTAGACATTTGAATCAACCACTTAGACAACCGTCCCTCTAGAGTAGGCGTCCTTTGCAAATACTTCAATGGATCAATTTTGGAGACAAAAGTGACCTTGAAGGAATCGAAATACGGCCTTAATTTCTTTATCGACCACACTACTGCCATGCATGTCTTCTCAATCAGATTGTATTTCTCTTCGATAGGCAATAGTTTCTTACTGATGTAGTAAATGGCTTTCTCTACTCCGGGGGCATCCGGCTGTACCAACATCGCTCCCACTCCTGCATCTTCTATGGATAGGTACAAGACCAAAGATTCTCCTGGTCTTGGTGAGCTAAGAACTGGTGGATTCATCAAGTACTTCTTTATATGATCAAAGGCTTTCTAGCAATCTTCATTCCACTTGACTGGCTGATTCTTTTTCAGTAATTTGAAAATCGGAGCACAGGTGATGGATAACCTTGAAATGAACCTGCTGATGTACTGAATCTTACCCAGGAAGCTTCTCACCTGCCGTTCTGTTCTTGGTGGCTCCATATCCTGAATGGCTTTTATTTTGTCCGGGTCAACCTCAATCCCGTTAGGTCCCACCACAAAACCTAACAATTTTCCCTTCGTCACTCCAAATACACACTTCTTGGGATTAAGTCTCAAATTGTACTGTTTGACCCGCGCGAAGAACTTCTCCAACATTTCTGCATGTTCTTCTTGTGTTTTTGTCATGATCACCATATCATCTACATACACTTCCAATCCTTTATGGATCATATCATGAAATAACGTAGTAGCCATCCTCTGATACGTTGCCCCGGCATTCTTTAGTCCAAACGGCATCACTCTGTAGCAAAATGTTCCAAAGTCAGTGGTGAAAGCGGTCTTATGCTTATCCACCAAGGCCATCAATATCTGATTATATCCGAAAAACCCATCCATGATAGAATAACATCCCATTCCGGCAGCACTGTCTATCAAAACATCTATGTGTGGGAGTGGAAAGTCATCCTTAGGCGAGGCTTTGTTCAAATCCCTGTAGTCGACACAGACCCTTATCCTGCCATCTTTCTTCAGCACTGGGACTATATTTGCCAACCATTCCGGATAGTGTACCACTTCTAAGAATCCTGCATCCAGCTGCTTCTGGACTTCGGCTTTGATCTTATCCTGCCATTCTGGTCTGACCCTTCTCCTTTTCTGCTTCACTGGCTTAATACTCGGATCAGTAGGGATAAAGTGCTCTGCTATCGATCTGTCGATCCCTGGCATGTCCGCGTAGCTCCAGGCAAATACCTCTGAGTTTCTTTTGATGCATTCTTGAAGATCTTGTCTGAGCTCAGTTTTAAAGTCTGATCCGATTTCAATTATTTTAGGATCTTCGGCGGTACTTAAATTAAATGCGAAATTATGCAATGCATTTATGTCAAATATGCGAGTGGTATAATCAATGCCATGAACATGACAATCAGGAAAACAAGAAAACAAATAGTCAAAGTTCACTTCCATTGATTGAAATAAAAGAGGAAAACCATCCATATTGTTCTCAAAACAAGCATCAGAAAAGCAAAATACAGGATTAACTGCCTGTTCAACACATTCATTACAAGTATCTTTTATTTCCTGGATCACTTCGTCGGCATCTGTGCCTTCTTCTTCCTCCGCCGGAATAGCTTCTTTCTTGGCCTCTCCATGCTCTATCGTCTTCTTTGCCTTCCTCTCTGCCTCTTCGGCATCTTCAGTAGCTAGAACAGACTGGAGGATCCATGCCTTGGCCTTCTGCTCTTGCACTGACTTGGAAGCTTCATCCCCAATCCCCAAGAAGTCTTCAAACTCGGATATCTTGTTCGACCAATCAGATTCAGCACTTGCTTCTGTCATGCATACCATGAACTCAGTTCCATCCACCAGCTGTTCCAAAGAAGGTTCGGGCGACTTGACCAGTTTCTCCTCATAATCGGTCATAAATATCTCCAAGCCGGGATAGGTCTTTCCTCTGCTCTGAAATTCCCCTTCAGCTTGTGGAACAAAGAAAATCTGATTCATGTTTGACCCTTTGACCGGAGATTGAATCTCATATTTTTCCTTCTTTCTATTTTCAGAATACCCCAGTCCACGTTTGTCTTGCTGCCCGGATGCTGATGAAAGAGGCTCAAACCTTCCTTGCAACTCCCGGCCCAAACCTTTGCCGTACTGCCAATTCATCTTCTTCATCATCTTTCTAAAAAAAGGACTCATGCTGTTTACTGCACTCTTGTTCTTGGCGATGGATGCATTAATCACAGCCACTTGGAAGCCTGATAAGGGTACCGCCAGTTCTAAACCTTCCACTGTAGCCACATTAAGATCCTCCTGTGCGTTAACGGTCACCACGTCTGTACCCCCACGGGATTTTTACTTTTCTATGCAGAGTGAATGGAACCGCGCCTAGGGGATGAAGCCACGGCCTTCCTAACAACAGAGCATAGTTGGCTAAGATGTCTAGCACAATCACATCTACCCAACTTTCAACTGCCCCTGTGGATATCTTTGCTTTGAAGGTCCCTTTTGCATTCCGCATAGTGTTATCATAAGCCTTGACCACCATGTTTGATGGCTCAAGCTCTGACTCTTCGATCTTAAACTTGGACAGCATTTTCAACGGACATACACACAGTGCAGACCCATTATCCACCATCACATTCCTAGTATCTCGTCCATTGACGGCAATTTGAATGTAGAGTGGCTTACAGTGGTTTCTTCCCTCTGGTGGGAGATCTGAGTCAAAGAAAGTGACTTCGCCTATTCTCCGCTGTAACACATTGATCATATCAACACTTTGAATTCAAGCTGGCACTCTGACAAAAGTCATAGCTTCAAGTAAAGCTTCTCTGTGCTCCTTAGATGCTATCAGCAAATCCCATATCGAAATGTCTGCCCTGGTTCTCTGTAACTGACTCAGCACCGAACTGGCAGTTACCCCATTAAGTGTCTTGTTCTGACTGGTTTCTCCCACTTCGACAGCCTTCTTCTGTCCTTTAGCTATCTCTTCTTCATTCTTTTTCTCCTTCGGATTCTCCACGCCTTTCTCTGTCATTTTCTTCTTTGCTCTATCAACAGCAATCTCTTTTCCCTTAGCCTGCATATTATTCTCAGGATTGTACACTCGCCCGCTGCGGGTCAAGCTCTGCACACCTACCTCATTCACTTCTTCCTCACTACTGTAATACCATTGTTCTTCTTGATCGACCAAACTTTTTTGAATGGCCAGCTGGAGTTGCTCATCTTCATCTTCAAGCACGTCGCCTACCTTCACAATGATACTTTTCTCAATTTCGATCTTCAGTGGTACCTTCTCTTCCTCATCACTGCTACAGTCGTCCCATATGTTCAACATGGCGCACATCCTGTAACATCCCTTCTCGGTCCACCCGTAAACCCGAATAAACCGAGACGAGATGCTACAAACTGGTTGACTGTATGTCCTGTCATGCTGACATCATCCTGTATATGAACATACTAGCATGCTGATGCTGTTATATTAATATTGTCTATAATCTCTACAAGACATGATACTAGTTACAAAATGGATTGGGCCCAACTGTGTGCCCTGTACATGCCATAAAAAGAATAACAAAATGAGTTTCTACCCTGAAGACCGAGTCTTCTACAGATGAACGGCAGCAGTTGTAAACGGACCCTCTACGGACCAGTCTCAAAACCTGCGAGTTAAACAGGTAACTCGCTGAGCAAATAAAGCTCAGTGGATATCTCAACAAGGAAAGAAACAATAAAGCACATACTTGTATATAAAGAATCATGTAGGCACACAAGGCACATATAAGCACACATATCATGATATCTTTCATTTATCTATATGATTTATGTAATGTTATGTCCAGATATCTGTATGGCTCCATAAGGTTATAGCGAAACCGAGGTGATAAGAAAAACTGTATAAACTGGATGAATACTGTATACTTGGCTGCTATAGCCCATATAATCATATCCACTCAACGGCCTGTAGCCGGAGTAACAAACTGTATGAGGCGCAAATCTGCTATCCTATGTCGCGACATGGCCTTATCGACATGGTTTCTACCTAACCTCAATGGAGCATAATGTTGGTATGTCAAATGTATAACACAACATCATAGTAATAGTTCATCACTTCATAAATTATAATGTTCATACGATTTCACATCATTTGCATGCTTGGATGTTGTTTTGATACATGTTCTAATGTTGTCTTTTTGTTTTGAAATGATTGGATGCATACAAGTTGAGCAAAGAACCCAATTACATAAAAAAAGAAAGTCCAAAAATGCAGGAAAAGCCAAGTTGCGAGCGCGCCTGTGGAAGTCGCGAGCGCGAGATGCAGAAAATAAGAGACAGTGTGTTATCAGGCACAAGTCGCGATCGCGTACTTGAGAATCGCGAGCGCGTAGTGTGCCAAATGAGAGACAGTGAGTTTTCATGCCAACTACGCGAGCGCGCAACGCAAGTCGCGAGCGCTTCCAGGCCAAGGGCCAACTTCGCGAGCGCGCACTTGAGAGTCACGAGCACGTAATATGCCAATTGAGAGTCAGAGAGTTTGAAGTGGAAGTCGCGCGCGCGCAGTGCAAAGTCGCGAGCGCGCGACGTGCTTCCAGCCTACGCAGTGCCAGGTCGCGACGCTTTTCCAACCTGCGCAGTCTTCACTCTATTGGTCATATCTCTCAATATACAAATCCAATTTGGGTGATTCAAAAACCCATGCAAAGCTAACACATAGAGGAACAAATAACTCTTCTATGACACTTCCTAATTCCCTCATTAAATGGGGTCAAAATCAAGATGAAGTCCTCCCCTGTTTTCAACATAAACTCAATACCTCCCTTGTTTTCTCACCACTACCATTCTCCAACATGAAGCAATATATTGTCTCAGTAGCAACACACCACACAAATTCTCATGCAAGGACAATAATAAAAATCAAGAGATATCAAACCTTTACTCCAAAAAGCTTGAGCTCTGTTCTAGCTTCTCTTCTCTACACTCTTTGAACTCCCTTCTCCTATACACATCAAAATTCTTACAACTTATCTACAATATCACTCAAGTAGAGACTGAATAACAATAAGCTGCAAGTAATTCTACTTACTTGGAGAGAATTGAGGTTGCCTAAATGGATGAAGAAATATGAAGAAGATAAAGATAAAGATGAACAATGGGAAAGTAAAATGATGATTACGGGTAAGTCATCACAAAATCAAGATAAATGATGGAAACTTACTAAATGATACCTCAATTGTCAAAAAGCTATAACTTAATACCCAAGCTTGTTCTTTTAATGCCATTAAATCCTAATCCTTACACTTTGCTCTTTTTCTCTCAATCAAGTAAGTCCACTAATAATCCCATTCTACCCCAACCGGGTTTGGTTCAACTCGACTCAACTCGACTCTATGCAAAGACTCGACTATGCAAAGACTCGACTCGGTAGGATGTCATAATTCTCCCCTCCTAAATAAAAACTTCGTCTCGAAGTTTACCTGTTGTGAACAACTGCGGATACTGTTGTCGCATGGTTTCTTCAGATTCCCAAGTTGCTTCTTCTGTCTTATGATTCCTCCAAAGAACTTTTACCAATGCTATTTTCTTGTTCCGCAATTCTTTCATTTCTCTTGCTAGGATCTGAACTGGTTCTTCTTCATAAGTGAGATCCGGCTGAATGTCAATCTCTTCTGCTGATAACACATGTGATGGGTCTGATCTGTATCTCCTTAACATTGATACGTGAAAGACATTATGAATCCGATCTAAGGTTGAAGGTAATGCTAGGCGATAGGCTAATGTCCGACACGTTCAACAATCTCGTATGGACCAATGAACCTAGGGCTAAGCTTACCCTTTCATCCAAACCTTAGGATCTTTTTCCATGGTGAAACTTTCAGAAAGACTTTATCACCGACCGAGTACTCAATATCCTTTCTCTTTAAATCAGCATAAGACTTCTGTCGATCACTTGCTTCTTTCAGCCGTTTTCTGATGGTCTCCACTTTCTCTTCAGTTTCTCTAACCAAATCTGGACCCAAAATCTTCTTCTCACTAAGTTCTGTCCAACACACAGGTGTCCTGCATTGTCTACCATACAGTGCTTCATATGGTGCCATTTTAATGCTCGATTGATAGCTGTTGTTGTAGGCAAATTCCATGAGAGGTACATATCTGTCCCAACTGCCTTCAAATTCTATGACACATGCTCTCATCATGTCTTCCAGGATCTGTATGACTCTCTCTAATTGGCCATCTGTTTGAGGATGAAATGCAGTGCTGAAATGCAATTTCGTTCCTAATGCTTCCTGCAGTTTACCCCAAAACTTCGATGTAAACCTTGGATCACGATCAGATATAATGGATGATGGAACTCCATGTAGTCGAACTATTTCTCTAACATAAATTTCTGCTAACTTGTCTAGAGAATAGTCCATCCTAACTGGTAAAAAGTGTGCAGATTTAGTTAATCTGTCCACAACCACCCATACTGCATCATGCTTCAGCTGCGTCTGAGGTAATCCAGTAACAAAATCCATCGTGATCTGATCCCACTTCCATGTTGGCACTGTTATTGGATGAAGCAACCCTGTTGGCAATTGATGTTCTGCTTTTACTTGTTGACATGTTAAACATCTTGTTACAACATTTCCGATGTCTTTCTTCATGCCCGGCCACCAATAGCCTTTCTTCAAATCTTGATACATCTTGGTACTACCGGGATGCATTGTATATGGACTGTTATGAGCTTCATGCAGAATCTTTTGTCTAAGCTCTCCTGTCTGCGGTACAACAACTCTGTCTTCATAGAATAAGACTCCACTGTTATCCAATCTGAATTTCCCACCATGATCTTCCTGTACTTGTTTCACCCATAGTGCTGTTTGTGCATCTTGCTTCTGTGCTTCTGCAACTTCCTGAACCCAAGATGGTTGTACTTGCATCTGTGCTAGAATAATTCCCTACTGGTGCAACTCCATACTGATTCTCATTGCTTTCAAAGCAAACAATGATTTCAAGCTAAGGGCATCAGCTACCACATTAGCTTTGCCCGGATGGTAATTAATGACATAATCATAATTAGCCAGAATCTGCATCCACTTCCGTTGTCTTGAATTCAAATCTTTCTGTGTTGGTAAATACTTTAAACTTTGATGATCTGTGCAAATGTGACACTTTTCACCATACAGATAATGCCGCCATACTTTGAATGCTAGAACAATAGCTGCCAGTTCTAAATCATGGGTTGGATAATTCAATTCATGTGGCTTTAACTGTCTGGAGACATAAGCTACCACCTTCCTGTCTTGCATAAGTACACATCCTAACCCAATATGAGAGGCATCACTGTAAATCTCAAAGTCTTTACCTGACACTGGCTGGGTCAACACTGGTGCTTCAGTCAACTTTTTCTTCAAAGTGTCAAAACTCTGCTGACATCTATCATCCCATTGGAATACAACTGCTTTCTTCAATAATTTTGTTAAAGGTGATGAAATGATAGAGAATCCCTTTACGAACCTTCTGTAATAACCGGCTAAACCCAGAAAACTACGAACTTCTGTAACATTTCTGGGTGGTCTCCAATTAACAATAGCTTCAATCTTCTTAGGATCCACTCTGATACCCTCAGATGATACCACATGTCCTAAGAAAGAAACTTCTTCCAGCCAAAACTCACACTTACTGAGCTTGGCATACAGCTGTTTATCCCTCAATGTCTGAAGTACGATCCGCAAATGTTTATCATGTTCAACCCTGTCTCTGGAGTAGACCAAAATGTCATCTATGAACACCACCACAAACTGATCTAAATATGAATGAAACACGCGGTTCATGAGGTCCATGAAAACCGCTGGTGCATTTGTGAGCCCGAATGGCATGACTAAAAATTCATAGTGACCATATCGGGTCCTGAATGTAGTCTTAGCGATATCTTCTTCCTTTATCCGCACCTGATGGTATCCCGACCTGAGGTCGATTTTAGAAAACATACCTGCACCCTTTAATTGATCAAACAAATCATCAATGCGAGGCAATGGATACTTATTCTTGATTATCAGTTTGTTCAGTTGTCTGTAGTCAATGCACAATCTGAATGATCCATCTTTCTTCTTTACAAATAATACCGGTGCTCCCCAAGGTGATACACTGGGTCTGATAAAGCCTTTGTCTAATAACTCCTGCAGCTGAATCTTCAACTCTTTTAGCTCTGCTGGTGCCATTCTGTAAGGTGCAATTGATACTGGTGCTACTCCAGGATAGACATCTATGGTAAACTCCACTTCCCTCCTTGGTGGTAATCCTGGTAACTCTTCTGGAAATACATCTGGATAATCACACACTGTTGGTATGTCTTGCACTTTTGACTGTTCTTTCTCTGCTTGTAATGCACATACCAAGTATGCTTCACAACCCTTCTGAATTAATCTCTTTGCTGCCCTGGCTGATATCACATTACCCAGAAACTCTCGCTGCTTCCCAACTACTATAATCTCGTCCCCTGTTGGTGTATATAATGTCACCCTTTTCTTTGCACAATCAACGAGAGCCTGATGTCTCGATAACCAATCCATACCCAGAATAACATCAAATTCTCTAAATGGTAACTCCATCAGATCTCCTGGAAACTCTCTTCCATGAATAACAATTGGACATCCTTCGATCACTGTATGGGTTTTTACTACATCACCTAGTGGATTAGTAACTACCATACCCTAACTCACATATGCAACTTCTAACCCTTTAACCCAAGGTTTAGGTACACTAATGTATGAATGTGATGATCCAGGATCAATTAAAGCATAAACTGTATGACCACATAGAGAAAACTCACCAACCATTACATCTGGAGCTTCCTCCTCTTCCCTGGTTCGCATAGCATAAACCCTGGCTGGACCTCTAGTATCGGGTCTATCCACAGTCTCTGATTGTTGTCTCTGCCCTCCGGAGCTCTCACCTCTACCTCTGCCTGCTATGAACTGTGTAGGAACTCTTGCCCTCTTAGGACAGTCTTTCTTCTGATGGTCTGATGCTCCGCATAGCCAACATTTACCAGTCACCAACCAACAATCTCCACCATGCCGTCTGCCACAATGCTCACAAGGTGGAAAAGGATAACCGGCTGTCTCTGCACCTCTACTGGTGCCTCTACTAGTTCCTCTGCCTGAACCTCGACTACCACCGGCGGAACTAGCCACAACTGATACCGCTGGCATGTTAGCACCCCTAGCTGCGCCTTGGCTAAAGGAAGGTCTAGAACCAGCTAAACTACTAGCACCTCTGAATCTCTTACTTTCTGACTGATAGCTACTAGGTGCACTCTGAGTTTGGTCTCTCCTCTGCTGAGTCCGCTGGCGTCTGGTACGCTGACTGGCCTGAATTCGCTCTATCTCCTGAGCTGCCTCTACCAAAGCTGAGAACTCTCTGAATCTGGAGGCTACCACTCCCATCTGAATCTCATCATTCAGGCCTTCCTGAAACTTTTTACACCTTTCGGCTTCTGTAGCCACTATCCCCTTACCTTACCGGCTGAGCCTGGTAAATTCTCTTTCATATTCTGAAACTAACAGTCTGTTCTGTCGAAGGTATAAGAAGTCCTTCCTTCTCGCATCTAGGTAAGCCTCTGTGATAAACTTCTTCTTGAATTCGTCCAAGAAGAATTGCCATGTACGCTGCTCTGTTGATACTCGCTGCTGAACAGTAGTCCACCATGTATATGCTTCATCTATTAACAATGATGTGGCACAAATCAACTTGTCCTCTAGTGTACACTGCAATTGTTCCAGAACTCTCGATGTCCCATCTAACCAATACTCAGCTATTTCTGGACTATCATCCTTACTGGCACTGAATTCCTTCGCACCATATTTTCGAAGCTTCTCCAGTGGGGGCTTTCTTTCTCTTTCTATTACGACTGGTGCTTGAGGCATCACCCCTGCAATCTGTCGAAAAGTATCTGCAAGTTGCTTTAATAATGCCTCTTGACCTGGTGCTGCTGGAGCCTCACCCTCCACTGCTCTGGAGGCGTGTGACTCACTCTCACCCTCTTGTGACATCCTCCTAAAAGAACAACAACTGCTTAGTTCATCAGGGTAGTCATGGCATGTACACTATACTGACTTATGAATGCAAGCCCAGGGAAACTGAACCTAGGGCTCTGATACCAAAATTTGTAACATCCCTTCTCGGTCCACCCGTAAACCCGAATAAACCGAGACGAGATGCTACAAACTGGTTGACTGTATGTCCTGTCATGCTGACATCATCCTGTATATGAACATACTAGCATGCTGATGCTGTTATATTAATATTGTCTATAATCTCTACAAGACATGATACTAGTTACAAAATGGATTGGGCCCAACTGTGTGCCCTGTACATGCCATAAAAAGAATAACAAAATGAGTTTCTACCCTGAAGACCGAGTCTTCTACAGATGAACGGCAGCAGTTGTAAACGGACCCTCTACGGACCAGTCTCAAAACCTGTGAGTTAAACAGGTAACTCGCTGAGCAAATAAAGCTCAGTGGATATCTCAACAAGGAAAGAAACAATAAAGCACATACTTGTATATAAAGAATCATGTAGGCACACAAGGCACATATAAGCACACATATCATGATATCTTTCATTTATCTGTATGATTTATGTAATGTTATGTCCAGATATCTGTATGGCTCCATAAGGTTATAGCGAAACCGAGGTGATAAGAAAAACTGTATAAACTGGATGAATACTGTATACTTGGCTGCTATGGCCCATATAATCATATCCACTCAATGGCCTGTAGCCGGAGTAACAAACTGTATGAGGCGCAGATCTGCTATCCTATGTCGCGACATGGCCTTATCGACATGGTTTCTACCTAACCTCAATGGAGCATAATGTTGGTATGTCAAATGTATAACACAACATCATAGTAATAGTTCATCACTTCATAAATTATAATGTTCATATGATTTCACATCATTTGCATGCTTGGATGTTGTTTTGATACATGTTCTAATGTTGTCTTTTTGTTTTGAAATGATTGGATGCATACAAGTTGAGCAAAGAACCCAATTACATAGAAAAAGAAAGTCCAAAAATGCAGGAAAAGCCAAGTTGCGAGCGCGCCTGTGGAAGTCGCGAGCGCGAGATGCAGAAAATAAGAGACAGTGTGTTATCAGGCACAAGTCGCGATCACGTACTTGAGAGTCGCGAGCACGTAGTGTGCCAAATGAGAGACAGTGAGTTTTCATGCCAACTACGCGAGCGCGCAACGCAAGTCGCGAGCGCTTCCAGGCCAAGGGCCAACTTCGCGAGCGCGCACTTGAGAGTCGCGAGCGCGTAATATGCCAATTGAGAGTCAGAGAGTTTGAAGTGGAAGTCGTGCGCGCGCAGTGCAAAGTCGCGAGCGCGCGACGTGCTTCCAGCCTACGCAGTGCCAGGTCGCGACGCTTTTCCAACCTGCGCAGTCTTCACTCTATTGGTCATATCTCTCAATATACAAATCCAATTTGGGTGATTCAAAAACCCATGCAAAGCTAACACATAGAGGAACAAATAACTCTTCTATGACACTTCCTAATTCCCTCATTAAATGGGGTCAAAATCAAGATGAAGTCCTCCCCTGTTTTCAACATAAACTCAATACCTCCCTTATTTTCTCACCACTACCATTCTCCAACATGAAGCAATATATTGTCTCAGTAGCAACACACCACACAAATTCTCATGCAAGGACAATAATAAAAATCAAGAGATATCAAACCTTTACTCCAAAAAGCTTGAGCTCTGTTCTAGCTTCTCTTCTCTACACTCTTTGAACTCCCTTCTCCTATACACATCAAAATTCTTACAACTTATCTACAATATCACTCAAGTAGAGACTGAATAACAATAAGCTGCAAGTAATTCTACTTACTTGGAGAGAATTGAGGTTGCCTAAATGGATGAAGAAATATGAAGAAGATAAAGATAAAGATGAACAATGGGAAAGTAAAATGATGATTACGGGTAAGTCATCACAAAATCAAGATAAATGATGGAAACTTACTAAATGATACCTCAATTGTCAAAAAGCTATAACTTAATACCCAAGCTTGTTCTTTTAATGCCATTAAATCCTAATCCTTACACTTTGCTCTTTTTCTCTCAATCAAGTAAGTCCACTAATAATCCCATTCTACCCCAACCGGGTTTGGTTCAACTCGACTCAACTCGACTCTATGCAAAGACTCGACTATGCAAAGACTCGACTCGGTAGGATGTCACACATCCGCTCTTCCCATTCCGCTTCGGCTAATACCACTTCTTCTGGTAATCCGCTCCCGATCACATTGACCGATACACCCGACTGAGACTTACGATGCGGGTAATTGTACTGATATTGGGGAAGCGGATTGTTCTTAGTGCTTGGCTTGTTCTTTTTCGAAGGTTTGGTAATTTTTCCACTGTCGATCAGGTCTTGAATATCGTGCCTTAATTTGAAACATTCATCAGTTGAATGTCCTTTGCACTGATGGTAATCACAGTTTCGGTCCATATACCTCCCTCGCACGGGCTTAGTCGGATCAACTGGCAGCTTCGACAACACCCCGTTCTTGATACAAGATCTCAATACTGTGCTCAAAGGCCTTCCTAAATCAGTGAACTCTCTCCTAGTTCTCTCATTCACTGCACCTATCACGGCATTACTGGCTCCTGACTGATTCTGATTACTGCTTCCAGCACCTCTGTCACCATAAGAAGTTTGGTAATTACCAAACCCTCTGTTCTTCTTCTTTTCTTCCTTATACAATTCCTCGATGTTTAAACCGGCACTTTGAACCAAGGAAAAATCGGTGAGAGGTTGAGTCAACATCCTTTCCTTGAAAAAGGGTAATAAACTCCTGCTAAAGATTCTGATCAACTCTTTGTCTTTAGGCCTTGTCTGAACTCTATACAGCTTGGTCCTCCACCTTCTGTAGTAATCAGAAAAGCTTTCGTCCTTTCCTTATCTCAAATTCTCCAAATCACGTAGACTGAACTCATCGCTCTCTTCAGTCTTGAAATGTTTGAGAAAAGCTGTCTGCAGTTTGATCCAATTCTTCTGAATCTCTTCGTCTAAACCGTCATACCACCTCCGATAATCCTTATGTAGTGTTTGCGGGAATGCTCGCAAAACATCTTCCTCATTATACCGGTTCATTTGAGATACTCGGAGAAATTCAGACAAATGAGAACGAGGATCATTATCCCTTTTAAATATGGAATGCTTGAAGGTCTTGAAAGAAGTCGAGCTGGTCGGGTGCAGGACATACTCAGTTATGTGAAAATTGGTGGCCGGGTCTTTCTCCTTTACTGCCGCCATCTTGTCGAACCTTTCTTTTAGATCGGCGAGTTGCTTGAGCATATCATTTTCAACTGGGACAGTGTTTCCCACGGAAGCCTGATTACTCGACACAGGTTCCGGGATCAGTCTCTCTTCAGCCACAGGTTGGCTACCCGAAGGAGGAGTATTCTGATTTTGAGCCCTGTCTTGAGCAAGAGCCGCAGCCACAATCTGGGCAATGGTGCTTATCTGAGCTTCAGAGAATCCGGTCTCATTTTCTGTGTTGTCCGCCATTTCTACTGGATCTGAGTCGGGTTCTGAATCTGATGAACTGGACTGATTCACAGAATTGAATGGAGCCAATTCGGGGATTGGGGATGTTCTGATTAAACGCTGACCGGGATGCCGATTCCAAGCTCTCAAAGTGGTTTCCCGGGAAGGATCAATTCTAACAAGAAAAATTCTGAGTTACAGGGGGTCCTGCATGTATGCATGCGAAAATGAGAGCACATAGGATGGAGAATGTATTTCTAATGCGCTAAAACCGATATGGAAATAAGATCTCGATTTCAACAACCGGATCAAAAATTCGATGTGAATAATACATCAATAACTTATTTTGTATTTGAACATTTCAAGCATTATCTGTCGTCAATCGTTCCTTTTGGATTTACGGTTGACTATTTTCTCTCGAATCCCTAACTTTTGCCTCGGAATGAAAGAATTTCGAGCGGAATTTTATTTTTGTTGTTTATTATTTTTTTGTATCCTTACTTTTTGCCTTGGGACATATGGTCCTAAGCAGGATTTTCTGTTATTTTGTTACAGAATTTTATAATCTCTCACTTATTTTCAGATAATGCAAGAAATGTTGAAATACAAAGGAACTGCAACCCCCTTATAACTCCTTTTTCTTTTGGGTATTAGTTTACTATAAGTGATTGCATTATATTATTCGTAACGAATTCGAGATCCGGTCTCAAAATCAAAATCAAATGTCCATATCGAGCATTAGCTCTTATTAATGCATGGCTAAAAAGAAAAGTGTTACATGATGCATGAATGTCACAACATATGTACAATTTATAACATACAGGGGAACGGGAGTTGGGAAATGCATGCCTTCCAACCTTATTTCTCCCACACACGGATTCTGTTGGTATAAAATTCCGACATCTGTTTCCTAGGAATTGGTCTAATCTCGACAACCAACAGGGGATTTTGAGATTGACGATATCAACTCTCGGAAATGAATGCGGCATAGTAACAGCAAACAGAATTGGGTGCACCTTAGGGGAAGTAACTAAGGCTGTCAACTATATGCATTGGCTTTAGTCTTATTGGGCTTTAGCAAAGTCTGGGTTCCGGAAACAGGATTCGGGCTTTGTTGGGCCTACTCCTTTTGACGCACCTTTAAGGTACTAGGCTT
Organism: Jatropha curcas; assembly: GCF_041381405.1. Classification (NCBI taxonomy): domain Eukaryota; kingdom Viridiplantae; phylum Streptophyta; class Magnoliopsida; order Malpighiales; family Euphorbiaceae; genus Jatropha; species Jatropha curcas. The sequence goes on from NC_143153.1 coordinate 13,897,775, forward strand.
GCGGTTGGTAGTAATGTTAATTCTCGAATGGATGCACCTAAAACGCATGGTTTAGGCTAGATCCACCGTCAAACTTAACACCAGTACCGAAGGGTAGTATGGGTAGAATGAGGTGAGAAGCAAGGAATGCGAATGAATGCAATAATCCTAGGAAAGGAAAAGGAAACCATTTAAACACATACGGACAGTTAATAATTTTCCATCGGCTTTTTCTAACCAATTTTTATTTAGAAATAGTAGGCTTTTAGAGCTAATTCCTAATTGCAACTACTATATTGTTTATTAAAAACAACCAGAGATTCTGGGTTCGATCCCTAGTGAAGTCGCCAAACTGTTTTCCCCCCGGAGAAAGATCGAAGATTTTTCTTTATTTGGTGTACTTGAATACTTTATTAAAAAAAGTGATAAAACCCTTTTGGATGTGCGATGCCGATGAATCGGTCTTATAAATTGTTTTTTAGTCGCCACCCATTATTTCGGCAATGGGACCATTTTTGATTTTATTTTACAAAAGTGACTCCATTTTTAACCCATTTTATTCAAGGCCTTTTGTTTTAGAAAACTGGTCAGGCGAACCTATGAGATTCTAGGTAAGGGAATTGGGTACGTCGGCCCGTTGGAAGCCGACGCCTGGAAAAACCGGCCTCTTTTAACCTACGATTTCTAATTTGATTTTATTTTAGAAAAGCCAATTATTTAAACCCAACCCGAATAAATCGAACCGAGCTCCTATGTGGAAAATTAATTAACCGTCCCAATTAATTTCATCCATTGCATTCATAACAAATAAGATATATCGTCCACCATCCATCCATAACACGTACTAAAATAAAAGAAAAGACCCGCTCTTGCCTTATGGTTAAAGGCGGGCCACAAACCGAATTTGATAATATGATAAGCAATAAGTAAAAAGAAGTAAATCCTAAAACCTCAAAATCATTAATAATTATTTGATTTGATTTGATTAAATCTTAATTTGCTCATGTTTGATCATTTTCTGAGTTAAAATTAAAATCTGTTTAATTGTATGAAATTACGGTGGAATAAGTAAAATACACTGAAATCATGAGACAGTTGCGTCACGCAGGTGTCCCATAAGGAACAGTCGCGTGACGCGACTCCCTTCATTCATCCTGGAACTTTTAGAACAGTCGCGTCACGCGGGTAATCTATGAAGAACACTCGCGTGGCTCAACTCTTATTGTGCTACTGGAAATTGGAACAGTTGCGTCACGCGGCTGTTCTATGAAGAACAGTCGCGTGATGGAACTCCTAGCTGCGTGACAGAACTATTCGCGACTTATTAATATTCTCAGTTTTATTGATTATTCATCCGAAATATCACATTAAATACAAAAGTATCCTGGGTTTGCGAATAGCTGCGTTACGCAGGTAGTCCAATCCATATTAAAGACTTTTGGACATGAACAGTCGCGTCACGCAGGTAGTAGCTGCGTGACGCGGCTGCTCTGGTCCACAACTACCATTCAAACTGTTCTTTTTTACGTTTCTTTCTTGTTAACAGAGATTTAATATGATTCAGAAATACTCAAATATGGGCGAAATGTGGTTTAATCAAAACCAAACTAACTAAAATACTAAGAAAATGGGATTTTCACAAATAAGTAACTAGTTAAAGAAAAGTGCAAACAAAAGGGTTTAGATGCTTACCTAACCCTCAGATTTGAGGATTGCATACGATATGGTCCATCTAAGGATGAAGCTTCACGATTCCAGAAAGATTCAACGTCCAATCTTAACAATAAAAACCTTTCTTTTCTCTTCTTTCTCTCTTACTCTTTTTTATGTCTTTTTTTTTTAAGTTTTCAATCTATGTGCCTAATAGCTTGATCTTCCTCAAGGTTACTCACTGGAGTCTTTGAGGAAAACCCTAGCCACAGTCGTTTTTTTTTTTTTTTGTCTCAATCCCTTAGTCTTTTTTGAGAGAAAATAAGAAGAGTTTTCAAAGTCTCTAAAAAGGTCCCGTTTTTGCTGTGTAATGCAGTATTTATATGGTTAGGGCGACAGGACAGTCGCGTCACGCAGGTAGGAGCTGCGTGACGCACCTGTAAGCCTGCGTGACGCGACTTACTTTTCGTACAGTTGCCGCGTATCCATACAAACAGTGCAGGCCACTGCACGGGCACGCGCCAAGGGTGTCAGACCCGTTAGAGCTGCGTGACGCAGCTAAAAGTGGCGTCACGCAGGTGATAGCTGCGTGACGCAGCCCTAACATGGGTCAGGCTCCTTTGGGCGGTTTGGTTTGATTTTTGATTCAGACACCTCTGGTTTATTGTGAAGCCTCATCCTTTGTCCTCATATCATCATCGGGTCAGGTGGAGGCATAAAATTACGCGTCAACATCCGCCACTTAAGAGTCTTTATTCTTTGTTAACTGCTTAGTATTCTCTCTATCGTCTTTTTGCTAACTGAAACCCTAAGTTGTTCTGAGTTTCGAAAGTTGCAACAATGGCTGAATCTAGTTCAAACTCTTCATCCGACTCTCTTACCGAGTGTGAATACTCAAATTTTGAGGCTCAAAAAGCCTATTTTCCCGGACTGTAAATAGTCCGGCCGGACCGGAGGCCATTCGGAAAGTTCGCCGAAAGTATGCCAATATGGTACTTGAAACGTTCGAAAAATTACGAGGATCGCGAACTGGTCCCGGAATATTTTTTGGAGGTACGGAACTCCCGAAAAAGCCTTTGGAACGACAGACTAGCAAGTGGACAGGGTAGGGTGGCAGCAGTCGCCCTCCAGCCTGGTTTTTCCCTATAAATACAGCACCGAATCGACAGTTTTACACACTCGGTCTGTTTTGACGGACGCTCTCTTCTCTCCTACGCTCCTTGCGGTTCTTCTACTGCTTTTCTGCATTTAGTTTAGGCTTTTATTACTCTGCTGTTGTGATATTTGGTCACTTAATTGAATATTAATTTTAATTAGTATTCCCCAAACGAGGAGCTTAATCTGGAATTTTCAAACTGAAGCTAAGAAGCGGCCGCCGATTAACTCAGGTAATAACGAAACTCTGCCCATTTAATTTCAGCATTTTGTGCATATTCTCTTTTACTCTAAATTCTAATTAAATAATTAAATGACTGCATTCACACCATCGTCATTTTGGCAGCAAACTGCCTTAAGTAAATAAGTTTAGGCTAAAATGCCCGGTTAATCAATAATCGTGGTATTAATGCTTAACTCCGAACATATTGGCTAAAGTGCCTAGTTAATCAATAACTACGGTGTAATTGCCTTTATTTCGAACAGTTCGGCTAAAAGTCCAATTAATCAATAATTGTGGCTAAAAGCCTTAATCAATCACGTTTTTGGCAACAAATTGCCTACAGTTTAATCAATCACGTTGTGGCAACAAATTGCCTACGGTTTAATCAATCGCTTTTGGCAACAAATTGCCTATAATTCAAATAACCACTTTTTAGCGACAAATCGCCCAAATATCACCTTTTCTTTGGCAATAAATTGCCTAAATTACATATCATCTTTTGGCACGAATGCCTTAATCATTTTGACGACAAATCGCCCAACAAAACCCTTTTTGGCGACAAATAGCCCAAACCTCAATTTTTGGCAATAAATTGCCCAATCAAACACCTTTTGGTAACAAATGCCTAAAACAAAAAATTAATCAATCTTTGGCAAAAATGCCTAAAAAATGCACGAAGCATGCACACACTCATGCATGAAGCATACCCTTTCAAAATGCCTTTGAATAGGCTTTATCGAACTACGTCGGCTTTGATCTCTCATTCAAACGAGAGTACGTAGACATGTTCGGGATTTAACCCCGAGCAGCAAGTCGAAATCATCAAAACAATTTTACTGGTCCAATTGCATCAAATTACCTTACAAAGCATTTACACTTAGGTTAGTTAATGAGCATGACATAGTCTCGGGATCCACCTCGGGTTCGTAGATTGTGCCTTAAACTTTGGGGTAATTAATCTAGGCTTAGGTTAATTAAATTTGGAGTCATTTAGGGTTCTTTCTTAGTTTTCCCTTATAAAAATAAACTAGGTGGCGACTTCATAAAACGCACATGTGAGCATACCTCATTCGAACATAATTTTGCCTTCGGGGGGGAGGGGCTTCACAATTTGGCGACTCTGCTGGGGAGCTATGTAATCATTTTGCATAAAGTGGACTACAATTGCTGCATCAACTAACCTGCCCTTCTTTAGGGTATTATTTTGTTGTGCTTTGTTTTGTAGGGTACCCTAACACGAATCAAGTGTTCTTTCTTTAAGAATACTTGATAAGGAAATTTGGACTATTGTAAAACTTAATTAAAACATTTAAATTTGTTGATTTATTTGCACGATTGAGAATCTTTTTCTCCATTGCATAAAAAACGAATTTCAAATGAATTTCTTCTCTTCTGTTCAAACTTCTGAGTCTGGATAGTGAGTAGCGCTGATCGGCAGGTCTCCTTGATTATGTCGACGGACAGCCAAAGCGTCCTTCCTGTTACCGCAAACCATCTCTAATCCTTTTGGGGGTGGCCCATGAGTATGCGTACTGTTGGACCCACGCGAAACTCTTTGTTTCACATGTGGTTAGGTATATCCTTACTCAAGGTTCAAGGGTCCCTTAATAAGCCAATTTTCTATTTGTGTCTAATAGCCTATAGAACCTATCCTTTAGGGCTGTATGCACCCAATGATGGGAATCATATCATTAAAACGAATTATGACGTGATATTGTGCGCATTCATGACATATCATCTCATAAACATTAAAAACATTAAAAAGAACACAAAATATTCTTTTTAGTCATGCACAATTGGACAAGGGAGTCGATCTACCTCACATTCAGCTACCCTGATACACAATACTACCCTTATCCTAGCAGGTACCCACTGTTCGAGTGCCTATCCAAGTTCCAGTCACACCTACAGTGTCATCACCAACCTCACCAGCTTCACCAACTTCACCAACTTCAACTGCACCAATGGCATCACTTGCTGACATCCAAAATCTCATGGAACAACTGGAAGCTAGAATGGAGGCTAGAATGAATGAGGCATTAGCTGCCCAGAGAACTGCCCTAATAGCTGAACTAGGTAGTGGTAATGGAAATGGGGCTTTCGCTGGGGGAAGTGATCCTGCTACCTCCAATCAGGGACCTGCTACTGCACCGACATCCTCAAACCCTGCCCTTAACCTGGATGACATGCCCTCCAGAACTGCTGCTGAGCTGGAAGCTCAGAAAATGAAAGAAAAACTGGAACTCTTGGAAAGGTCAATCACTGCCCTTAAAACACATAAGGAAGTGGTGGACATGGACTCCTTGTCCTTGTTCCCTAAAGCAAGATTGCCGACAAAGTTCAAGATGCCTAACATGGACAAGTTTGATGGAACCACTTGTCCCAAAATGCACCTGAAAATGTATGTGGGTGCCCTCAACCCGTTTGGCTTGAACAGCGAGCTCCTTGCTCAGTTGTTTCAACAATCTCTGACTAGTGCTGCTTTGAGATGGTTTGTCAGCCTGGATCGGACTAAAATGAAGAGCTGGGAAGACATTTGCAATGCGTTTAACACGCAGTACTACTATAATATAGAGGTGGATGTTACTCGGAGAGAACTGGAAACCACCAAACAAAAGAGCAACGAACCCTTTTCCTCGTTCCTTACGAGGTGGAGGGCCAAGGCCGCCCAAATGATCAATCGGCCTTCATAACAAGAACAGGTGGACAGAATCATCAAAAATCTGCTGCCTGTCTACCAACAAAAATTGCAAACTCTCGAATTCTCTTTGATTTCGGGACGATGCAAGTAAACTGCATGGTTCCTTTAATGCTGAAAATGTCCTACCTGCCGGGAATGGTTATGGCAAGGTCCGGAAAGACATACCCCACACTGCAAGCTTGGGAGTGTTCGGTGAACAAAGGGACCTTTGGGCTAGGTTATGAGCCCACTGATGAAGACCTTGCTGGAAGGACCAGGAGAAGAAAGAAGAAGAGTATACAGATGCGGCCGTACCTTTTGACTTTGAATGGTCATTTCTGTAAACTGGGAGAAACAATTCCTTATTGTGGCTTCCAGGAACCATTCTACTTCCCGACAGCTAAGAAAATACTGCCCGGGCTGGAAATATTTGCTGATGTCTGGGACAACAAGCCAGAGGCAATAACCGAGCTGGAGATAGAAGATCTCATGCAGCCCAGTCTCTTTGACGAGGTTGCAGTTATTACTAGTAATGATGGGAACCAAAACTTGCTGAGCCTGATCAAGCCGAATAAAGGGCCTCTCACCAACTGGTATAACGAGGAGGAGCGCGTTGCTGACAAAACTCTTCCCGAGCCAAACCTAGAGTCTGGACCTAATGTCAAGTCCTGTACTGAGTCTGAGTTTGACCCTGAGTCTGAAATCGAGTCAGAGTCCAGTTCTGAGTCTTCTGTATCGAATTTGGAAAATCCAGATTTTAAATTTGATGTAATTTTTGAGGACGATTCCGCCCTTATCAATACAAGCTTACAGATCATTGGTTACCCTGCGTGTCAATCTTTCCAAGCATATCCTAGGAAAAATAATGAAAAAGAAATAAATGAAATAAAAAATGAAAAAGAGAAAATAATCATTGGCAAAGAAGAAAATGAACATACATAAATTGCATCTGACTGTGTGAACAGGGGACAGATCATTGAATGCTTGAAGAAGTTTGCCGATTGCTTCATGTGGAAGGCTAGTGACATCACGGGAATTGACCCAGCAATAGCAGTACACAAGATTCCAGTGTACCCCGAGGCTAAGCCAGTAAAACAGAAGCTAAGGAGGCTGAAAACAGAATGGTCCTTGAAAATCAAGGAGGAAGTAGCTAAGCAATTGGAAAACAAGTTCATAGAGCCCATTGCCTACCCAACATGGTTAGCAAACATAGTGCCGGTTCCTAAGAAGGATGGAAAGGTGCGAATGTGTGTCGACTACCGGGATCTAAATAAAGCATGTCCGAAGGATGATTTTCCTTTGCCTCATATTGACTTATTGGTTGATCGAATGGCTGGACACGAGATGGTCTCCTTGACTGATCTCGCTGTCGGGTACAATCAGATAATGATGCATTTGCCAGACAAAGAGAAGACGACATTCATCACAGAGTGGGGAACCTACTGCTATAGGGTCATGCCTTTTGGGCTCAAAAATGCCGGGGCAACTTATCAAAGAATGGCAACAACTATCTTCCATGACATGATTCATAAAGAAGTTGAGGTGTATGTGGACGACATGGTTGTTATGTAACACCCCTTCCCAGTCCACCCGTAAACCCGAATAAACCGAGTCGAGACGTTACAAACTGGTTGACTGTATGGCCTGACATGCTGAAGGCATAATGTATATTGAATATAATCGCATGCTGATATTGTTTACAAAAATAATGTAATTTATATTTACAAAACATGATACTAATGTCAAAATGAAATGGGCCCAACTGAGTGCCTTGTACATGCCATAAAAAGGGTAGACAAAGATACATATTAAAATGAGTAGCTACCCTGAAGACTGAGTCTTCTACAGATGAACTGCAGCAGTTGTAAGCTGACTCTCTACGGACCAATCTCAAAACCTGCGAGTTAAACAGGTAACTCGCTGAGCAAATAAAGCTCAGTGGATATCTCAGCAGATAAAGAAACAATTTAACACATACATGTATAGAAAGAACCATGTAAACACATATGGCACATATAAGCACACACATCATGATACTTTCATGATACCTTGATTATCTTTTGTACTATTTATAATACTGTATAATTCATGAAATGTTATGTCAAGATATCTGTATGGATCCATAAGGTTATAGTGAAACCGAAGTGATAAGAAAAACTGTATGAAACTGGATGAATACTGTATGTTTGGCTGCTATGGCCCATATATAATCATATCCACTAAACGGCCTGTAGCCGGAGTATCAAACTGTATGAGGTGCAGATCTGCTATCCTATGTCGCGACATAGCCTTATCTACATGGTTTCTACCTAACCTCAATGGAGCATAATGTTGGTATGTCAATAATATCACACAACATCATAGTCATAGTTCATAACTTCATAATTCATAATGTTTATTTGATTTCACATCATTTGCATGCTTGCATGTTGTTTTGATACATGTTCTAATGTTGTATTTGATGTTAAAATGATTGGAGGCATATAAGTGAAGCAAAGGAATACAATTGCATTGAAAAAGAAGTCCAAAAATGCATGAAAACACAAGTCGCGAGCGTGCCTTGCAAAGTCGCGAGCGCGTAATGCACCAGATGAGAGACAGTGAGTTATCGGGCACAAGTCGCGAGCGCGTATGTGAAAGTCGCGAGCGCGAGAAGTGCCAAATGAGAGACAGTGAGTTCCCAGGCCAATTTTACGAGCGCGCGATGAAGGTCGCGAGCGCTTACAGGCCAAGGGCCAAGTACGCGAGCGCGCACTTCACAGTCGCGAGCGCGAGATGTGCCAAATGAGAGTCAGAGAGTTTGCGAGCACAAGTCGCGAGCGCGCACTTGAAAGTCACGAGCGCGAGATGTGCTAAATAAGAGGCAGAGAGTTTCAGGTGAAAGTCGCGAGCGCATAGTTCAAATTCGCGAGCTCGAGAAGGCAACGCGAACTCGTCATGCAATTCGCGCGCGCGCTTCCAGCCTGCACTGTCTGTACTCTTTTGGTCATATCTCTCAATATACAACTCCGATTTGGATGATTCAAAAACCCAAATAAAGCTAACACACAGAGGAACAAATAACTCTTCTATGACACTTCTAATTCCATCAATAAATGGGGTCAAAATCAAGATGAAGTTACTGGTCAAATTCCAGCAAAACCTGTTGTGAACCCCTTCCCCAAATGTCATAGGCATGTGATGCATATGATGAATGAGAAGAAATACACGTGATGTGTGTGAGTCGCCACCTTGTTTAATTATTTTAGGGTAAACTAGGAAAAAACCCTAAGTGACTCCATTTTTAATTAACCTAGTTACTAGATTAATTATCCCAATGATTAAGGCACAATCTACGAACCCGAGATGGATCCCGAGACTATGTCATGCCGATAAACTAACCGATGAATGAATGCTTTGCAAGGTAAATGATGGATTAATGAAACGTTTGAGTGATTTTGACTTGCCACCCGGGGTGAAATCCCGAACGTGCCTACGTACTTCCGTTTGAATGGAAGATCAAAGTCAACGTAGTTCGATAGGCCTCTTTTAGAGGGCTTTGAATGATATGCTTAATGCATGGGTGTGTGTATGCTTAGTGCATGATTTTGTGTATGCTTTGTGCATTTTGTGTGTATGCTTTATACATGATTGTGTGTATGCTTCGTGCATGAGTTTAGACGTTTTGCCAAAAATTGATTGATTTTTAGGCATGTTGCCAAAAATGTCGATTTTAAGCGATTTGTCGCTAAAATGATTGATTTTAGGCCTTTGGCCAAAAGGTGTTGTTTTAGGCAATTAGTTTGCCAAAATGTGCGATTTAGGCGATTGTCGCCAAAATGGTTGATTTTGAGGCCTTTGGCCAAAATGGTTCAATTCTACGACTTTTAGTCGAAAAAAATTGATTTTAAGGCGTTTCGCCAAAATGGTTCGGTTTTACGACTTTTAGCCGAAAAAGGTTGATTTGTAGGCATTTTGCCAAAAAATGTTGATTTAGGCTTTTAGTCACAATTATTGATTAATTGGACTTAAGCCGGATTTGTTCGAAATAAGGCAGTTGAACCGTAGTTATTAATTAACTAGGCTCTTTTAGCCAATATTGTCGGATTTAAACTTTAATACCACGATTATTGATTAACCGGGCATTTAAGCTTAATCAAATTAATTTAAGACGGTTTATTTGTCTAAATGATGATGTGAATGCGTTTATGCAATTATAGAATTATTAAGAGTAGAAAAGAAGTATGCATGAAGTGCTAAAATTAAATAGGCAGAGTTTCGTTTACGTACCTGATTTAATCGTCGACCACTTCTTAACTCCAGGTTAAGCTCCTCATTTAGGTATATTAATTAATTTTTAATTTTATTTAATTTTAGTGGTCAAATATCACAATAAAAATGCAATAAAAATTAAATTAAAATGCAAAAAGCGGTAAAGAAAACGCAAGGAGCGTGAGAGGGAGAAGGATTCGTCCGTCAAAACAGACAAGGCGCACCCGAAAATGGCTGAAAATGGCCTATTTATAGGCCATTTTCGGGTCCCGGGCGGCAGGTGCCGCCCAGGAGAGCGGCAGCTGCCGCCCTGTCGGTGGGGCGGCAGGCCCCGCCCACGCTGGGCGGGGGGTGCTGCCTGGGAGGGCGGCAGCTGCCGCCCAGTCGGTGGGGCGGCAGGCCCTGCCTGGTCTGGGCGGCAGGTGTCGCCCAAGCTGGGCGGCAGGTGCCGCCCAGGGGCGTGGGGGGGCCAGGCCCCGCTTGCGCGGGGCAACAGGCCCCGCGCGTGCTGGGCGGCACGCCTCGCCCGCGCGGGGCGACAGGCCCCGCCCGCGCGCGCGGCAGGCCTTGCCCGCGCGGTGCGTCAGTCCCCTCCCGCGTTGGGCGTCAGCCCCCGCGCACGCTGGGCGGCAGGCCCCGCGCGCGCTGGGCGGCAGGCCTCGCCCGCGCTGGGCGGCAGGCCTCGCCCAGGAAGTGGGGCGGCAGGCGCCGCCGTGGCCGGCGGCCGGCGCCGCCGTGGCCGGTGTGGACACTGTGCCTCGTTCCGAGGGCCTTTTTGGGAGTTTCGGACCTCCGAAAAATATTCCGGGACCTGTTCCGCGATCCTCGCGATTTTCCGGACGTTTTAAGTACCATATTGACATATTTTCGGTGAACTTCCGAAATAGCCTCCGGTCCGGCCGGACTGTTTGCAGTCCGGGAAAACAGGCTTTCTGAGCCTCAAAATTTGGGTATTCACAGTTGCCCCCCACCGTCGACCATGAAAATGATTTATGGGAGTCGGTGGTTGTCTGAAATGCAAATTTTGTAGGCGAAAACTGGACGCGTCCAGAAGACCCGCCTCTTGACTATTTGCTTATAAATAGCTTGAAAAAACTCATTTTCATTCATTCTAAACTTTCTAACCTAAGGAACTCTCTCAAATTCTCTCAACTTCTAAAGCTTCAAAATTCTTTTCTCTTTTTTTTTTTTTCATGGCTTCCTCTGATCTGAGCGGTGAGGAGTACCTGGGGTCTCTAGGGATCTCGCTTGACGAGGTCAACCTTACGGCGGACGCTAACACTCACGCCTCCGTAACTGGCATCTTTGCCCAGGTAAGCCTACCTTTATGGCATTATTATCATCTTTTTCAGGCTAAAGTTGGGAATTTTCGGGCCTTAGGCCGAATTGTGAATTTTCGGGCCTGTGTGGCCGAAAATGTGAATTTTGGGCCTCTGTGGCCTGATTGTGATTTTAGGGGCCTGTGTGGCCGAAAGTGTGAATTTTGGGCCTCTGTGGCCTGATTTGTGATTTGTGGGCCTCTGTGGCCAGATTGTGAATTTTCGGGCCTGTGTGGCCGAAAATGTGAATTTTGGGCCTCTGTGGCCTGATTTGTGATTTGTGGGCCTCTGTGGCCAGATTGTGAATTTTCGGGCCTGTGTGGCCGAAAATGTGAATTTTGGGCCTCTGTGGCCTGATTTGTGATTTGTGGGCTTCTGTGGCCAAATTGTGAATTTTCGGGCCTGTGTGGCCGAAAATGTGAATTTTGGGCCTCTGTGGCCTGATTGTGATTCTCGGGCCTCTGTGGCCGAATTGTGAATTGTCGGGCCTCTATGGCCAGAGTGTGATTTTCGGGCCTTAGGCCGAATTTGTGAATTTTGGGCCTCTGCGGCCGAATTGTGATTCTCGGGCCTCTGTGGCCGAATTGTGAATTTTCGGGCCTGTGTGGCTGAAAAATGTGAATTTTGGGCCTCTGTGGCCTGATTGTGATTCTCGGGCCTCTGTGGCCGAATTGTGAATTGTCGGGCCTCTATGGCCAGAGTGTGATTTTCGGGCCTTAGGCCGAATTTGTGAATTTTGGGCCTCTGCGGTCGAATTGTGATTCTCGGGCCTCTGTGGCCGAATTGTGAATTTTTATTTTCTGTATTTGCTGTTTTATTAGTATGCATGCTAAGATATTATCCTTAGTAAAGAACCAAGGGACAATTCTTATATTACTTTACCTTTTAGGATCCTTACATTAAATTGGATGTGGCTGAGAATTCTATGTCCGAAATCCCGATCGAGATATTGGATCCGAGCCACCCGGTCGGGGCAATCATCAATCCGTCCCGTCTGGGTTACTTGAGGCATTTTGATGCTGGCCGAAATAGTCACAAGGAGTTGCTGGGTGCTTTGGCCGAGAGATGGTGGGACACTACCAACACTTTTCATTTTTCTTGGGGCGAGATGACAATGACCCCTGTGGATTTTTCTGTGATTACCGGAATCCCTTTTGGTATTCGGACGATTGAATTATATGATGACTGGAGGACAGAGATCTCCCCTGATCGGATGACGGAATTGATTGGTATAGACCTGCCTCGGATTGTCGGGCCAGGTTCTGCTATTCCAGCTTTGAGTGTTTCCAGGCGCTGGCTATATCTCCAAGCTCCCGGCATTTATGCTAGACATAGGCGGGGAGAGCTGACGGCTACTCAGGTGGCCCGATTCACTTTGTTGCTGATGTTTGCTTCGACCTTTTGGTCCAACAGGAAAGAAAGGTTTAATCCTTCTATCTTGAAGAGTTTAGAAAACATAGCCCATCTCACGGAGTATGACTGGGCCGGCGCTATTCTGAGCCGTATGTATGATGACATGTGTGGTCTGAGTCGGAGCCACTGTAAACTCAGCGGGACCTATTACTTCTGGGAGGTAATGCGAAGAACACTCTGTATATTTTTCTATATTATTAGCCCTCTTTTGACTCTTGTTTCTTCTTTGTTGCAGATTTGGGCATTTGAGTATTTTCCTTACACTCGCCCGGAGCAAATTCATGCAGATCTCAGATTAGGGCTGGTACCTTTGGCTTGGAGATGGTACCGAACAAACCTTCATACCAGTCGGCATAAGCACTCGCTAAAAGACCTGAGAACCTTTTTTGATACGTGTAGCCCGGCGCAGGTATGTGTTCAGTAATTCTTGAATACGTTGAATAAAAAAAGATTTATCAACATATTTGCATCTTTTTTAGGTTGAGGTGGGGGCGATGGCCATTCGCCTACAGAGCTGGATCCAGGTTGATCCTCATTTCCAGCGGTCGGATGACTTGTCTCGGCGGAGGGTGATCCTGTCGCATCCCGTCCTGAGAAGATATTACTTAGGCGAGAGAGTAGACTTTCAAATAAGAGGCTGTCGTTCCATCCCTTATCCTCCTCCCGGGGACATGCGAGCGGGCAGGCAGATGACTCTCATCGATGCGCATACTGAGGGTATTCCGTATGGAGAGTTCATCTTGGAGGGAGATTATGCTGAGTTCTGCAGACTCTTTCTGATGCAGCCTATTGGATCGCGGCTTGACAATTTTCAGAGATCAGCTCCTTTCCATCCGCCCGCCACCCGCTCTTCTCGGGCCGCGGGTTCTTCGAGTAGGACTCCAAAGAGGAGGCCTACGACTGATCCTTCTTCTTCTACTCGGGCTGAAGGTTCATCTCAAGCCGGCCCTAGCCACTCGGCCGGCCATTCCAGGGCTCCCCGGGCTGTGACAGAGGCTACAGGGTCACTTCATTCAGACTTGGCCAATTTACGTCTTCCGTACAGCATTTCCTACCATACTTCTGACGCTCCTTTAGCCTTTCGAGAGGTCTCGCTGGAAAATGTGGATCGCTTGGCTCTGCCTTCTGAGGACATTACTGAGGTAAGTAAAAATTGCTAAATCTCTCACAAAAACGATTCATAAGAGATTTGACGTTCATTTGCATTTTTTTTTTTATAGGTTCCTGTTGGATTGATCAATCAGATGATGGAATTGATGCTCGGGATGCAACAGGAACTGTCTTCGTCCTGGACTCGTGAGGCTTACAATGATCAGAGAAGGCAGAGGCCCCGTCGCTGAAGCCATGATTGCCGGATTTTTCTGTTCCTCTTTCTTTCTTTCTTGTCTGACTACTGTACTAAACTTTGATCGTGCTTCTGTACTGTATCGTTGTACTGAGTTTTATTTTGTACCTGCACTTGGTTAGTATTGAAATATATGTATGCATGTTTATTGTATTTGAAACAAAATGGGAGGACTTCATCATTTTGGCTTATGGACAAAATACACTCTTTTTTTATTATTATTATTATTTTATTTATTTATTTATTTATTTATTTTATGCGTGGCGGTCGCTGTCGCCATCATTCAGTGGCAATTTGGCGACCGCTGCTGCCGTCATTCGGTGGCAATTCGGCGGCTGCTGCCGCCCTCGTTCGGTGCATTTTCTCCTATAAAAGCTTGTTCTTTGTTTCGGCTCTTCACTCATTCCTTATCTTCTCTCTTCTCCTTTTCTCTCCGTGTTTATCTTTTCTAAAGAATGAATCCTTCTTTCAATCATAGCATGCACAGCTGGGCTAGGAGTCTCTCCAAAGTTGAAAAGATCAACTTGAAGAGGTATGGCCTCTCTCCTATCATTACCCTTAGGGGGGTAGTGATCGACTGGAACTTTTTATGGGCCTGTATCAGACTCTGGGACCCTGAGGCCCACGTTTTTCGGTTCGGGGCCATGATGGAGGAGATGTGTCCTCTTTTCGAGGAGTTTTGTGCTATCATAGGGTGTGACCCTAATGCCCCTTTAGTCAGGCATGAGGTTAAAGTCGGGTATGTTCGGTCATTTGAAAGTTTATTTCAATTCAGCCGGCCACAAGCTAGGGCGATGATTGTTGACGACCAGAAGGCGATTCTGCTGCCCCTGATTGATGAATTTTCAGAGGTTCTTTCAGATGACCCAGACCGGATGAGGCTTAGGATGCGGGCTTTTGTATTTTGCTTATTATCTGGTTTCTTGTTTAACAAGGATCCAGGCTTCGGGGATCTGCGGTTTTGTCCTATGATTCGACAAATGGAGGACATGGGTTGCATTGGTGGCATTGTGCTAGCAGAAACTATCAGGAGCCTTGACAGAGCTGCTTTAGGCTTCGAGGACTGGACGGTTTCCCCGATTATTCTCCAGGTACTTCTCCTCTCTTCTTTTCCCTATTTTTTTTTTTGTTTTGATTCATTCCTTTGTAATAGAAAGGATCCATTACTCAGGTTTGGTTGAAGGATCACCTTCAAGTGGTCGCTGCTCCTACCCGTTTGCCTTACAACCCTTCTCAGTATCGTATGCGGAGGATCTTGATCACACACCTGTCTGCTGACGCATGGACCTCATGGCTGATTGAATTGGGTCCAAACGAGGTATTGTGGTTTGTTCCCTGGTATGACACCACCTGCTTTATCCAGGTTAGCTCTCGTCATGCTCGGGTTTACCTTTTAGGCCTTACACACTGTACTTGGTATTGTGCTTCGCGCGTTATGAGGCAGATGGGAATAGATCAGACTGTCCCGATTGTGGATGACTCTTCATCTGATTCGGCCATCACTCCGGGAGTTACCCGAGCCGTCCTTAGAGCTTGGGTTAGAGACCATCTGATGGTTAGGCCTTTACCTAATCCTGCTGGTGTTCAGACTTCTCCTGAGTACCGGTCTTGGTTTATGACCATTGTCTGGCCAGTTGAGAAGCTGAGGAGGAACGCACTGCTGAGTGTACTTGAAGGTTGGACTCAGGCTGACGCTGGTAATGAGGTTGGGACTGATGAGAAGATTCTGTTGGCTCCCCAGACGGACGAGGCGGGGGAGAGTTTAGCGGCTAGGGATGACTCAGAGGACATTGCCCCACGGAGGCGACGGGCCATTTGAACTCCTATGGGTTTTTTTTTTTTTTTTGGATTTTTTTTTTTTGTTTTTGACTCTTTTCGGTATTTTGGCTTTGGACTTTGGATGTATGTTTTATTTGGACGTGGACTCTACTTTCTTTAGTTTTCTGCTTGATTATAGACTGTTTGCCTTTGTTGCTTTCAATTGGGCATGTCATTTGACTTTTAAGCTTTCCAAGCATTTTCCAACTTTATTTATTCAAGCACTGATTTTTGCCTAAGCCGCCCTTTCGGGTTTTCAACTTAGCGAGCTACCCACTTTTGCCTAAGCCGCCCTTTTCGGGTTTTCAACTTAGCGGGCCCCGATTTTTGCCTAAGCCGCCCTTTCGGGTTTTCGACTTAGCGGGTTTTTTTTTATTTTTTTATTTTTTTTATTTTTATTTTTTTTTATTTATTATTTTTTTATTATTAGCAAAGAAGAAAGAACGATGAAATGATGATTTTTATTAATGTTTAGACCGTACCGAATGAGGGCTGCCTACATATCTCCGATATATAATTTCTTTTTTCCGAAGAGAATCAGGTCTAATGTAGTTCGTTTTACATTATGCAAATGATTACAATTTACACAAAATATCTTTTTAACTGATCTAAATTACATGGATTAGTGAATTCCAAGCCATCCAAATCAGTCAAAATAACGGCTCCGCCTGACAAGATCTTCTTCAACACATACGGTCCAGCCCAATGAGGACGGAACTTCCCCTGTGGATCTATGATCGGTTGTCTAATTTCCTTCAGAACCAAACAACCTTCTTCCAGTTTCCGGTCTTTGACCCTCTTGTTAAAATGTCGCGCCATTCTTCTTTGATAAACTTGAGTTTGGTGGATTGCTCGCAATCGCTTTTCATCCATACCCAAGAGCTGCAAATGATAATTCTCAGCCCAATTTGCTTCACTGATCTGGCTTTCCCGGATAACCCTCGCCGACTGAACTTCCAACTCAATAGGCAATACTGCTTCCATGCCATATACTAAGGAATACGGGGTTGCCCCAGTAGGTGTTCTAATTGAAGTCCTATATCCCCATAAGGCATTCGGCAACTGTTCATGCCAAGCTTTGTGCTTCTTAATTGTCTTTTGCAAAATAACTTTTATGGCCTTATTTGCAGCTTCTACAGCCCCGTTTGTTTGTGGACGATAGGGTGAGGACTTATGATGTTGGATTCTCGTCTCTTTCAACAAATTAGCAAATTCACCCTGGAAGTGAGCTCCATTATCCGTGGTGATCTCGAATGGCGTTCCGTACCTGCAAAGGATGTTGGTACGAACGAACTGTGCTGCCTTCTTGGCATTCAGAATCGAATAAGAGGTTGCCTCGATCCACTTAGTGAAATAATCTATAGCAACCAAAATGAACTGGTGACCGTTGGAAGCCTTCGGGTGGATTTTTCCGATCACGTCTATGCCCCAGGTCGCGAAAGGCCATGGTGAAGTGATAGGATTCAGATTGACCGGAGGCTGTTTTTGCAATTTAGCAAAAATTTGACATTCGTGGCACTTCTGCGCATGCCTCACACAATCTGCCTTCATGGTTGACCAGTAATAACCTAGGTTCATGATTTTTCGAGCCAAGGCTATCCCGTGCATGTGTGGGCCGGACTCCCCGTTATGTAAGGAATCCATGATGGTTTGAGCTTCTTCCTCATCAACGCACCTTAGGTGCAGGCCATTCCAACTTCTTTTGTACAGAACTCCCCCAGTAAGGAAATATCCGGATGCTAGTTGTCTCAATGTCCGTTGATCAGTTTTGGTGGATCCCTCTAGGTAAACTTCGTTCTGAAGATAATTCTGTATATCCCAATACCAGGGCTTATCGTCGACCAAATTCATGATATGTGCTGGCTGTTTCTGTAGCCGCACTGTCAAGGGTCGAATGATTCGATCCTCTCCTACATTGACCATAGAGGCTAGAGTGGCTAGAGCATCTGCAAACTGATTTTTGGCTCGTGGCAAGTAATGGAAGGATAAACCGTCAAATTGCTGAGCCAATTCATCCAAGCGTTGTAGGTAAGGAACCAAACGCTCTTCTTTAATTTTCCATTTCCTTAAAGCCTGGGAGACTATTAAGTTGGAATCTCCGAAAACCTTGAGGATCTTTATCTCCTTTTCCAAGGCTGCTTCTAACCCTCTTATGCAAGCTTCATACTCGGCTTCATTGTTAGTGCAGTTGAAATCCAATTTGACTGCGATTGGGATGTATTCTCCACAAGGAGTTTTGAATACAACTCCGACCCCATTTCCATGGTAATTCGAAGCTCCATCGAAGTACATCTCCCATACTTCACTTTCTAAGCTTAACAAGTCTTCATCAGGAAATTCCACTTCCAGCATTTGGTCTCCGACCGGTAATTCAGCTAATTGATCAGCTAAAGCACTGCCTTTCACGGCCTTCCGTTGTACAAACTTTAGGTCATAAGCTGCAAGTACTGATACCCACTTTGCCATCTTACAGTCAAGAACCGGCCTCTCCATAAGGAATTTCAAGGGGTTCGACTCAGAAATAACGTACGTAGTGTAAGACGAGAGGTAGTGCTGTAGCTTGGTACAGGCCCAGACTAGAGCCAGACACAACTTCTCTACTTTATTGTACTTTAATTCGTATTCTAGCATCCTTTTGCTGAGATAATACACTGCATTTTCTATCCTCGTATCTTCTGCTTGCTGAGCTAACATTGCACCCATAGCTTCTTCCGTGACTGATAGGTACAATAGCAAAGGTTTCCCTAGCCTTGGTGGCTGTAAAACCGGCGGGGATAGCAGATATTGTTTCACTTGGTCGAAAGCTTCCTGACAATCCTCATTCCACTTGACTGCTACTCCTTTCCTAAGTAGCTTGAACATAGGACCACAAGTGTCTGCCAGTTGATTGATGAACCGGCTGATATACTGTAGTCTTCCCAGGAAACCCCGGACTTCTTTTTCCGTCCTTGGAGCTGGCATTTCCAGAATGGCTTTGGCTTTCGAAGGGTCAATCTCTATGCCCTTCCGACTGACCATATGGCCCAGAAATACTCCGGATGTAGCTCCGAACAGACACTTTGCTGGGTTGAGCTTCAGATTATACTTTCGAAGTCTAAGGAAGAACTTCTCGAGCGCTGTTGTATGTTCTTCAGCTGTTTTTGATTTAACAACCATGTCGTCCACGTACACTTCTACCTCTTCGTGAATCATGTCATGGAAGATGGCTGTCGCCATTCTTTGATAGGTTGCCCCCGCATTTTTGAGCCCAAAAGGCATAACTCTGTAGCAATAAGTTCCCCATTCCGTGATGAATGCCGTTTTCTCTTTGTCTGGCACATGCATCATTATTTGGTTGTATCCGACAGCAAGATCGGTCAAGGAGACCATCTCGTGTCCCGCCATTCGGTCTACTAACAAGTCAATATGCGGTAGGGGGAAGTCATCCTTCAGACACGCCTTGTTCAAATCCCTATAATCAACACACATTCTGACCTTACCGTCTTTCTTCGGCACTGGCACAATATTTGCTAACCATGTTGGGTAGGCGATAGGTTCTATGAACTTGTTTTCCAGTTGCTTGGCCACTTCTTCCTTGATCTTCAAAGACCATTCTGTCTTCAGCCTTCTTAGCTTCTGTTTTACTGGCTTAGCCTCGGGGTATACTGGGATTTTGTGTACCGCTATTGCTGGGTCAATTCCCGTGATGTCGCTTGCCTTCCACATGAAGCAATCGGCGAACTTCTTCAAGCATTCACTGACTTGTTTCCTGTTAGCACAATCAAATGCAATGTATGTATATTCATTTTCTTCTTTGCCAATTATTATTTTTTCTTTTTCATTTTTTATTTCGTTTATTTCTTTTTCTTTATTTTTGCTTGGAAATGCTTGGAAAGATAGACACGCGGGGTAATCAAGAATCTGCAAACCTTTATTGATTATGACGGAATCGTCTTCAAAGATTACATCAAATTTGAAATTTGGATTTTCAAAACCCGACACAGACGACTCAGGATTGGAACTGGACTCTGACTCGGTTTCAGACTCGGGGTCAGACTCAGACTCAATACAGGACTTGATTTCAACTTTTGACTCTAGGTTCGACTCGGGAGGGGGTGTATCAGCAGTGCGCTCCTCCTCGGCGTACCAGTTGGTGAGAGGTCCTTCATTTGGCTTGATCAGGCTCAGTAAATCTTGGTCCCCATCATTTCTTGTAATGACTGCAACCTCATCAAAGAGACTAGGCTGCATGAAGTCTTCCACTTCCAGTTCAGTCACTATTTCAGGCTCGTTACCCCAGACATCAGAGAATATTTCTAACCCAGGTAGCATCTTCTTAGCAGCCGGGCAGTAAAACAGTTCTTGGAAGCTACGATAAGGAATCGTCTCTCCCGATTTGCAAAAGTGACTATTCAAAGTCAAAAAATGTGATGGCATCTGGATGCTTTTCTTCTTTCCTCTTCTGGTCTTCTCAGCACGGTCTTCATCAGTAGGCTGATAACCCAGCCCAAAAGTCCCTTCATTAACCGGACATTCCCAGGCTTGCAATGCGGGGTATGTCTTTCCGGACCTTGCCATATTCATTCCTGGCAGATAGGACATTTTCAGCATTAAAGGAACTATGCAATTTATCTGCACCGTCCCGAAATCAAAGAGAATTCGGGAGTTTGTAGTCTTCCCTTCTATGAACTGCACAGTGTCAAATTGGAATCCCGAAAGGGGCAAGTTGGTAGTCTCAGGGTTGACCTCAAAGAGAGGCTCGCCTTTCGGCTTTTTCAACTGATTGTAGTCATCTCCCTGGATAGTAATAACCTTGTCCTCATAAGGAAACTTGACTTTTTGGTGTAAGGACGAGGGTATTGCCTTGGCATGGTGGATCCATGGTCGACCCAAAAGTAGATTAAAGCTGGTCGGTACATCAATTACCTGGAATGGGACTTCCATCACAGCTGGCCCGACTGTCAATTTTAGCATAGCAACCCCCAATACTTCCCTTCGGGTACTATCATAGGCTTTCACTATCTGGTCAGATGGAATGAAATCTGTCTCTTCTAACCCCAAACAGCTGGCTACCCTTAGTGGGCAGACGTTCAATGCTGACCCATTGTCAATGAGAACCATGGGTACAGTTTTGTCTCTAGTCTGAATGGTGACATAAAGAGCATTGTTGTGACTGCTTCCCTCCTTAGGTAAGTCATCATCGGAGAACCCGATGCTTTGCATTTTAGATGATTGAGTGAGGGTGGACACTAGCACTTCAGGGCTAACCTCTACCGATGTCTGAAGTTGGCTCAAAGCCTTGCAAAGAGCTTGGCGATGAGGAAAAGATGATGCTAAAAGTTCCCAGATTGACACCTTAGCTTGTGTCTTTTTTAATTGTGATAGGACCGGATCCTCCTTCTCCTCTGTTCTTTGGTAGGGATTATTTGGAATTTTGTCCAAGACTAAAGGTTCATACTGTCTCCCGCTTCTGGTTATAGCATCGACCTCCTCAGATAGGTCATTCAGATCTAGGACACAGATTTCATTCATTTCCAAGAATAGCTCGAAAGGATCGATCAATTCTTGGTCAGAAACAATAGCATTTACCCCGTGATTTGGTAAAGGGTTAGTGCTAATGTTTGGTTTGCTTCGTGGAATAATCGAACCATTATCCACTAGGTCTTGGATGCGATTTTTGAGGGTCCAACATGCTTCAGTCTTGTGCCCATATCCCTGATGATACTCACAATATTCATCGGCTTTGTAATTCCTTGGTAGTGGGTTGGGTGGTGGTCTTGCATCCAAAGGTTTGATATAGTTTGCTTTAACAGCCTCTCGGAATACCAAAAGGATTGGCATTCCGAGATCAGTGTAGGTTCTTCTTGACTGACTGCCAGCTCTCATATTTCCCACACGTAGAGGATTTGTGGGAGTAATGCTTGCCACTTCGTGGACTTTGCTAACTTGACTAGGTTTTTTGTATTTTGAGGCCCCCGATTCTTCTTTTAGTTGCCCCATTTGAAGTAAATCCTCCACCTTCGTAGCAGTGGCAATGAGCGACTGAAATGATGGTAGATATTGAGTCTGTAACTGTTGTTGATAGACAAGCAACAAGTTTTTTAAGATTATGTCCACCTGTTCTTGTTCTGAAGGTCGATTGATCATTTGGGCGGCCTTGGCCCTCCACCTCGTAAGGAACGAGGAAAAGGGTTCATTGTTCTTTTGTTTGGTAGTTTCTAGTTCTCTTCGAGTAACATCAACTTCTATATTATAGTGATACTGAGAATTAAAAGCATTGCAAACATCCTCCCAGGTTTTCATCTTAGAGCGGTCCAAACTGACAAACCATCTCAAAGCAGCACCAGTCAGGGATTGTTGGAACAACTGAGCAAGGAGCTCGCTGCTTAATCCAAATGGGTTAAGGGCGCCCACATACATTTTCAAGTGTGTTTTAGGACAGGTGGTTCCATCAAACTTGTCCATGTTTGGCATTTTGAACTTAGTAGGCAATCTTGCTTCGGGGAACAAGGACAAAGAGTCCATGTCCACCACCTCCTTGTGGGTCTTTAGAGCAGTAACAGACCTTTCTAGCAAGTCTAGTTTTTCTCTCATTCTTTGAGCTTCCAGCTCAGAAGCAGTTTTGGAGGTCATTTCATCCAAGTTAGGGTTTGAAGACGTAGGCGCAGAGCCAGGTCCTTGGTTGGAGGCAGCAGGACCACTCCCCCCAGCGGAAGCCCCACTTCCATTACCACCACTTAGTTCAGCTAATAGGGCGGTTCTTTGGGCAGCCAATGCCTCATTCATCCTAGCCTGTATTCTGGCTTCCATTTGTTCCATGAGGGTTTGGATGTCAGCTAGTGATGCCATTGGTGTAGTTGAGGTTGATGATAGCACTGTAGGTGTGTCTGGTATTATTGTGGTCGCTTGCACAGGGGGTACCTGTAAGTGTAAGGGTAATCGCATTAGGGTATAGTGGGCGGTATTGTGTGTCAGAGTAACTGATATGAGGTAGACCGACTCTTTGTCCTACTGTGCATGACTGACAAACAGAAGGATATTTTTGTGTCCCTCCACTCTCTTCTCTCTTTTTTTTTTTTTTTAATGCTTATGGTATGTCATGAATGCGCACAACAACACGTCATAATTTATTTTAATGAGATGATTCGTACCATTGGGTGCATATAGTCCTAAAGGATAGGTTCTATAGGCCATGACACAAATAGAGAATCGGCTTATTAAGGGACCCTTGAACCTTGAGTATGGATATACCTAACCACATGTGAAACAAGGAGTTTCGCGTGGGTCCAACGGTACGCATACCCATGTGCCACCTCCAAAAGGATTAGAGATGGTTTGCGGTAACAGGGAGGACGCTTTGGCTGTCCGTCGGCATAATCAAAGAGACCTGCCGATCAGCGCTACTTGCTATCCAGACTCAGAAGTTTGAACAGAAGAGAAGAAATTCATTTGAAGTTCATTTTTTATGCAATGGAGAAAAAGATTCTCAATCGTGCAAATAAATCAACAAGTTTTAATGTCTTAATTAAATTTTTCAATTAAGTTCAAATTTCCTCATCAAGTATTCTTAAGGAAAGAACACTTGATTCGTGCTAAGATACCCTGCAAAACAAAGCATTGTAAAATAATACCCT
The DNA here is from genome assembly GCF_041381405.1 of Jatropha curcas. NCBI lineage: Eukaryota > Viridiplantae > Streptophyta > Magnoliopsida > Malpighiales > Euphorbiaceae > Jatropha > Jatropha curcas. The sequence continues at coordinate 13,921,221 of NC_143153.1, forward strand.
AAAGAAGGGCGGGTTAGTTTACACAACAATCGTAGTCCACTGTATGCAAAATGATTACATAAATCCCCAGCAGAGTCGCCAAACTGTGAACCCCTTCCCCAAATGTCATAGGCATGTGATGCATATGATGAATGAGAAGAAATACACGTGATGTGTGTGAGTCGCCACCTTGTTTAATTATTTTAGGGTAAACTAGGAAAAAACCCTAAGTGACTCCATTTTTAATTAACCTAGTTACTAGATTAATTATCCCAATGATTAAGGCACAATCTACGAACCCGAGATGGATCCCGAGACTATGTCATGCCGATAAACTAACCGATGAATGAATGCTTTGCAAGGTAAATGATGGATTAATGAAACGTTTGAGTGATTTTGACTTGCCACCCAGGGTGAAATCCCGAACGTGCCTACGTACTTTCGTTTGAATGGAAGATCAAAGTCAACGTAGTTCGATAGGCCTCTTTTAGAGGGCTTTGAATGATATGCTTAATGCATGGGTGTGTGTATGCTTAGTGCATGATTTTGTGTATGCTTTGTGCATTTTGTGTGTATGCTTTATGCATGATTGTGTGTATGCTTCGTGCATGAGTTTAGACGTTTTGCCAAAAATTGATTGATTTTTAGGCATGTTGCCAAAAATGTCGATTTTAAGCGATTTGTCGCTAAAATGATTGATTTTAGGCCTTTGGCCAAAAGGTGTTGTTTTAGGCAATTAGTTTGCCAAAATGTGCGATTTAGGCGATTGTCGCCAAAATGGTTGATTTTGAGGCCTTTGGCCAAAATGGTTCAATTCTACGACTTTTAGTCGAAAAAGATTGATTTTAAGGCGTTTCGCCAAAATGGTTCGGTTTTACGACTTTTAGCCGAAAAAGGTTGATTTGTAGGCATTTTGCCAAAAATGTTGATTTAGGCTTTTAGTCACAATTATTGATTAATTGGACTTAAGCCGGATTTGTTCGAAATAAGGCAGTTGAACCGTAGTTATTAATTAACTAGGCTCTTTTAGCCAATATTGTCGGATTTAAACTTTAATACCACGATTATTGATTAACCGGGCATTTAAGCTTAATCAAATTAATTTAAGACGGTTTATTTGTCTAAATGATGATGTGAATGCGTTTATGCAATTATAGAATTATTAAGAGTAGAAAAGAAGTATGCATGAAGTGCTAAAATTAAATAGGCAGAGTTTCGTTTACGTACCTGATTTAATCGTCGACCACTTCTTAACTCCAGGTTAAGCTCCTCGTTTAGGTATATTAATTAATTTTTAATTTTATTTAATTTTAGTGGTCAAATATCACAATAAAAATGCAATAAAAATTAAATTAAAATGCAAAAAGCGGTAAAGAAAACGCAAGGAGCGTGAGAGGGAGAAGGATTCGTCCGTCAAAACAGACAAGGCGCACCAGAAAATGGCTGAAAATGGCCTATTTATAGGCCATTTTCGGGTCCCGGGCGGCAGGTGCCGCCCAGGGGGGCTGGGCGGCAGGTGCCGCCCTGTCGGTGGGGCGGCAGGCCCCGCCCACGCTGGGCGGGGGGTGCCGCCTGGGAGGGCGGCAGCTGCCGCCCAGTCGGTGGGGTGGCAGGCCCCGCCTGGTCTGGGCGGCAGGTGTCGCCCAAGCTGGGCGGCAGGTGCCGCCCAGCGGCGTGGGGGGGCCAGGCCCCGCCTGCGCGAGGCGACAGGCCCCGCGCGTGCTGAGCGGCACGCCACGCCCGCGCGGGGCGACAGGCCCCGCGCGCGCTGGGCGGCAGGCCCCGCCCGCGTGGGGCGACAGGCCTCGCCCGCGCGCGCTGGGCGGCAGGCCTCTGTGAATACTCAAATTTTGAGGCTCAAAGAGCCATTTTTTTTCGGACTGCAAACAGTCCGGTCGGACCGGAGGTCATTCAAAAAAGTTCACCGGAAGTGTGCCAATATGGTACTTGAAATGTCCGAAAAATTACGAGGATCACGGAACTGGTCTCGGAATATTTTTCCGAGATCCGGAACTCCCGGAAAAGCCTCCGGAATAATAAGGAGAAAAGGCACACGTGCCCGCCCACGGGGGCGGGCCTGCCCGCCCAAGCCAGGCGGGCATGCCCGCCTCGCATGGGCGGGCACACCCGCCCAGCTTGGGCGGACACGCCCGCCCAGCATGGGCGGGCATACCCGCCCAAGCCAGGCGGGCATGCCCGCCCAGCTTGGGCGGACACGCCCGCCCAGCATGGGCGGGCACACCCGCCCAGCTTGGGCGGACACGCCCGCCCGCCCAAGCCAGGCGGGCATGCCCGCCCAGCTTGGGCAGACACGCCCGCCCAGAATGGGCGGGCACACCCGCCCAGCTTGGGCGGACACGCCCGCCCAGCATGGGCGGGCACGCCCGCTCTCTTAGGCGGGCACGCCCGCCCTCGAGGGTGGGCAGGCGCGCCCGGGGTGCGTTTTTTTCCTATAAAAAGAGGCCCCGGGGCTCCATTTTACTCACTCAGTCTGTGTTGACGGACGCTCCTTCTCCCTACGCTCTTTGCGATTCTTTACTGCTTTCTTGCATTTTTTTTAGTTTTAATTTTATTTTATTGTTGTGATACCTGGTCACTTAAAATTAAATTAAAATTAATTCCCTTAACGAGGAGCTTAACCTGGAGTTAAGAAGCGGTCGACGATTAAATCAGGTATGTAAACAAAACTCTGCCTATTTAATTTTAGCACTTCATGCATGCTTCTCTTCTACTCCGCCTAAATTCTATAACGGCATAAATGCATTCATATCATCCACCAGGCAAATAAAATGGTCTTAAATAAATAAAATTAAGCTTAAGTGCCCGGTTAATTAATAATCGTGGTATTAAAGCTTAAATTCGACAATATTGGCTAAAAGCCTAGTTAATCAATAACTATGGTGAAAGTGCCTTATTTCGAACAGTTTTTTGCCTAAGTCTAATTAATCAATAATTGTGACTAAAAGGCCCTGATTAAACACTTTTTCTTTTTATGGCAATAAATTGCCTATATTTCAATTTAATTAATCACTTTAGGCAAACAAATTGCCTATAAGTGAGAATTGATTCTTTTCCATAGCGACAAATCGCTTCAAGCAATATTTTGGCTAAAAGCCTTTAATTAATCACTTTAGGCAAACAAATTGCCTATAAGTGAGAATTGATTTCGTTCTCATAGCGACAAACCGCTTAAATCAAAATTTGGCTAAAAGCCTTTAATTAATCACTTTAGGCAAACAAATCGCCTATAAGTGAAGATTAACTTTTTTGTAGCGACAAATCGCTTAAATTAAATTTCTTTGGCTAAAAGCCTTCGAACAATTTTTTTTGGCAAATAAACTGCCTTAAATCAATCCATTTAGGCGATAATCGCCCAATTAATATCATTTGGCAAATTAAGTGCCTAAACCAATATTTTGGCTTTAAAAGCCTTAAAACAATTCGTTTTGGCACAAATGCCTTAAAAAATCAATCTTTTGGCAAGAATAAGCCCAAATTAAACTCTTTTGGCTGAAAGCCTCAAAATCAACATTTTGGCACCAAGTGCCTAAATCAATCAGTCTTTTGGCAAAAAGCCTAAACAAAATGCACGGAGCATACACACACTCATGCATAAAGCATCCCATTCAAAGCCCTCTAAAAAGAGGCGTATCGAACTACGTCGACTTTGATCTTCCATTCAAACGGAAGTACGTAGGCACGTTTGGGATTTAACCCCGAGCGGCAAGTCAAAATCACATAAACCTTTTATTTGGTCCAATCACATCATTTACCTTGCAAAGCATTCAAGCATTCATTCATGGTTAGTTTATCAGCATGACATAGTCTCGGGATCCATCTCGGGTTTGCACACCATGCTTTAGACATTGGGTAATTAATCTAGTAACTAGGTTAATTAAAAATGGAGTCACTTAGGGTTTTTTCCTAGTTTACCCTGAAACAATTAAACAAGGTGGCGACTCACACATCACGTGCATTTCTTCCTTAGTCACATGCCTTCATATTGCATTTGATATTTTGGGGAGGGGTTCACAGCCTCGCCCGCGCGCGTGGCAGGCCCCGCCCGCGCGGGGCGTCAGGCCCCGCCCGCGCGGGGCGGCAGGCCTCGCCCGCGCTGGGCGGCAGGCCTCGCCCAGGAAGTGGGGCGGCCGGCTCCGCCCGTGCCCGGCCGCCGGCTCCGCCGTGGCCGGTGTGGACACCGTGCCTCGTTACGAGGGCCTTTTTGGGAGTTCTGAACCTCCGAAAAATATTCCGGGACCTGTTCCGCGATCCTCGCGATATTCCGGACGTTTTAAGTACCATATTGACATATTTTCGGTGAACTTCCGAAATAGCCTCCGGTCCGGCCGGACTGTTTGCAGTCCGGGAAAACAGGCTTTCTGAGCCTCAAAATTTGGGTATTCACACCTGTTTCAACATAAACTCACTCTTTACTTCATTTATTCAATACATCCCCTGTTTTCCCCTATTTTCTAACCATTACCAGTCCTCCCACTCAACATGAAGCAATATTGTCTCAATAGCAACACACCACACAATTCTCATGCAAAGAAAATGAAAAATAACAAGAGATATCAAACCTTTACTCCAAAAGCTTGAGCTCCTCTTTAACTTCTTTTCTCTACACTCTTTGAACTCCCTTCACCTATAAATAAGAATTCTTATAAATTCTAAAATAATAACACCAAATGATTCAATTATGAACTTCAAAAAGGTTTACTTACTTGGATAAAGAGAAGTTGAGGTTAAGGCTTAACTCCCATTAAAATTGAAAGTAAGGTGGAAGAGGAAAGGAAGAAGATGAAGAAGATGAAGATAAACATGAAAATGGGAAAGTGAAAATGAGTATTACGGGTAGGCCATCAAAAATCAAGGGATTTGTGTGTAAAAGTTCTAAATGGTACCTCAATTGTAAACAGGCTACAACTTAATACCCAAGCTTAATCTTTTAATGCAAATCAATCCTCACCCATGTGCTTTAATCTTTTCTCTCAATCAAGTAACTCCACTTAATAACCCATTCTACCCCAACCGGGTTTGGTTCAACTCGACTCAACTCGACTACTCGACTATGCTAAGACTCGACTCGGTAGGATGTCACAATTCTCCCCTCCTAAATAAAAACTTCGTCCCGAAGTTTACCTGTTGTAAACAACTGCGGATACTATTGTCGCATGGTGTCTTCAGATTCCCAAGTTGCTTCTTCTGTCTTATGATTCCTCCAAAGGACTTTCACCAATGCTATTTTCTTGTTCCGTAATTCTTTAGTTTCTCTGGCTAAGATCTGAACTGGTTCTTCTTCATAAGTGAGATCCGGCTGAATTTCAATCTCTTCTGCTGATAACACATGTGATGGGTCTGATCTGTATCTCCTTAACATGGATACATGAAAGACATTATGAATTCGATCTAAGGTTGAAGGTAACGCTAGGCGATAGGCTAATGGTCCTACACGTTCAACAATCTCGTATGGACCAATGAACCTAGGGCTAAGCTTACCCTTTCGTCCAAACCTTAGGATCTTTTTCCATGGTGAAACTTTCAGAAATACCTTATCACCGACCGAGTACTCCATATCCTTTCTCTTCAAATCAGCATAAGACTTCTGTCGATCACTTGCTTCTTTCAGCCGTTTTTTGATGATTTCCACTTTCTCTTCTGTTTCTCTAACCAAATCTGGACCCAAAATCTTCTTCTCACTCAGTTCTATCCAACACACAGGTGTCCTACATGGTCTACCATACAATGCTTCATATGGTGCCATCTTAATGCTTGATTGGTAGCTGTTGTTGTAGGCAAACTCCATGAGAGGTACATATCTGTCCCAACTGCCTTTAAATTCTATAACACATGATCTCATCATGTCTTCCAGGATCTGAATTACTCTCTCTGATTGACCATCTGTTTGAGGATGAAATGCAGTGCTGAAATGCAATTTCGTTCCTAATGCTTCCTGCAGTTTACCCCAAAACTTCAATGTAAACCTTGGATCACGATCAGAGATAATGGATGATGGAACTCCGTGTAGTCGAACTATTTCTCTAACATAAATGTCTGCTAACTTGTCCAGAGAATAGTCCATCCGAACTGGTAGAAAGTGTGCGGACTTAGTTAATCTGTCCACGATCACCCATACTGCATCATGCTTCCGCTGCGTCTGAGGTAATCCAGTAACAAAATCCATCGTGATCTGATCCCACTTCCATGTTGGCACTGTTATTGGATGAAGTAACCCAGATGGTAATTGATGTTCTGCTTTTACTTGTTGGCATGTTAAACATCTTGTTACAACATTTTCGATATCTTTCTTCATGCCCGGCCACCAATAGCCTTTCTTCAAATCTTGATACATCTTGGTACTACCTGGATGCATTGTATATGGACTGTTATGAGCTTCATGCAGAATCTTCTGTCTAAGCTCCCCTATCTATGGTACAACAACTCTGTCTTCATAGAATAAGACTCCACTGTTATCCAATCTAAATTTCCCACCATGATCTTCCTGTACTTGTTTCATCCATAGTGCTGTTTGCTCATCTTTCTTCTGTGCCTCTGCAACTTCCTAAACCCAAGATGGCTGTACTTGCATCTGTGCTAGAATAACTCCCTGCTGTTGCAACTCCATGCTAATTCTCATTGCTTTCAAAGCAAATAATGATTTTCGGCTAAGGGCATCAGCTACCACATTAGCTTTGCCCGGATGGTAATTAATGACATAATCATAATTAGCCAGAATCTGCATCCACCTCCATTGTCTTGAATTCAAATCTTTCTGTGTCGGTAAATACTTTAAACTCTGATGATCTGTGTAAATGTAACACTTTTCACCATACAGATAATGTCGCCATACTTTGAATGCTAGAACAATGGCTGCCAGTTCTAGATCATGGGTTGGATAATTCAATTCATGTGGCTTCAATTGTCTAGAGACATAAGCTACCACTTTCCTGTCTTGCATGAGTACACATCCTAACCCAGTATGAGAGGCATCACTGTAAATCTCAAAGTCTTTACCTGACACTGGCTGAGTCAACACTGGTGCTTCAGTCAACTTTTTCTTCAAAGTGTCAAAACTCTGCTGACATCTATCATCCCATTGGAATACAACCTCTTTCTTCAACAATCTTGTTAAAGGTGATGCAATGATGGAGAATCCCTTTACAAACCTTCTGTAATAGCCGGCTAAACCCAGAAAACTTCGGACTTCTGTGACGTTTCTGGGTGGTCTCCAATCAACAATAGCTTCAATCTTCTTAGGGTCCACTCTGATACCCTCCGATGACACCACATGTCCTAAGAAAGAAACTTCTTCCAGCCAAAACTCACACTTACTGAGCTTGGCATATAGCTGTTTATCCCTCAGTGTCTGAAGTACAATCCGCAAATGTTTATCATGTTCGACCTTATCTTTGGAGTAGACCAAAATGTCATCTATAAACACCACCACAAACTGATCCAGATATGAATGAAACATACGGTTCATGAGATCCATGAAAACCGCTGGTGCATTTGTGAGACCGAATGGCATGACTAAAAATTCATAGTGACCATATCGGGTCCTGAATGCAGTCTTAGCAATATCTTCTTCCTTTATCCGCAACTGATGGTATCCCGACCTAAGGTCGATCTTAGAAAACATACCTGCACCTTTTAACTGATCAAACAAATCATCGATTCGAGGCAATGGATACTTATTCTTGATTGTCAGTTTGTTCAGTTGTCTGTAGTCAATGCACAGTCTGAATGATCCATCTTTCTTCTTTACAAATAATACCGGTGCTCCCCAAGGTGATACACTGGGTCTGATAAAGCCTTTATCCAATAACTCCTGTAGCTGAATCTTTAACTCTTTTAGCTCTGCTGGTGCCATTCTATAAGGTGCAATAGATACTGGTGCTGCTCCAGGATAGACATCTATGGTAAACTCCACTTCCATTCTTGGTGGTAACCCTGGTAACTCTTTTGGAAATACATCTGGATAATCACACACTGTTGGTATATCTTGCACTTCTGACTATTCTTTCTCTGCTTGTAATGCACATACCAAGTATGCTTCACAACCCTTCTGAATTAATCTCTTTGCTGCCATGGCTGATATCACATTACCCAAAAACTCTCGCCGCTTCCCGACTACTGTAATCTCTTCCCCTGCTGTTGTATATAATGTCACCCTTTTCTTTGCACAATCAACTATAGCCTGATGTCTGGATAGCCAATCCATACCCAGAATAACATCAAATTCTCTAAATGGCAACTCCATAAGATCTCCTGGAAACTCGTTGCCATGAATAACAATTGGACATCCTTCGACCACTGTATGAGTTTGTACTACATCTCCTAATGGATTAGTAACCAATATACCCTGACTCACTGTGAACCCCTCCCCAAAACATCAGATGGCATGTGGATGCATGTGACTAAGGAAGAAATGCACGTGATGTGTGAGTCGCCACCTTGTTTAATTATTTTAGGGTAAACTAGGAAAAAACCCTAAGTGACTCCAATTTTAATTAACCTAAATGCTAGATTAATTAACCCAATGTTAAAGCATGGTCTACGAACCCGAGATGGATCCCGAGACTATGTCATGCTGATTAAACTAACCAATGAAAGAAATGCTTTGCAAGGCAAAAGATGATGCGATTTGGACCAATGAAAAATGTTTATGTGATTTTGACTTGCCGCTCAGGGTGAAATCCCGAGCGTGCCTACGTACTTCCGTTTGAATGGAAGATCAAAGTCCACGTAGTTCGATAGGCCTCTTTTAGAGGGCTTTGAATGGGGATGCTTTATGCATGAGTATGTGTATGCTTTGTGCATTTTGTTTGGGCATTTTGCCAAAGGATTGATTGATTTTTAGGCATTTGATGCCAAAAATGTTGATTTTAATGGCTTTTAGCCAAAAAGATTGATTTAGGCAATCGTTGCCAAAAATGATTAATTTTAGGCGATTGTCGCCAAAATGATTGATTTTAAGGCTCTTAGCCAAAATAAGTTGATTAATTTTAAGGCATTTTGCCAAAAGATTGATTTAATTGTAGGCAATTTGTTGCCAAAACGTGATCGATTAAGGCTTTTAGCCACAATTATTAATTAATTGGACTTAAGCCAGATTTGTTTGAAATAAAGGCGATTACACCATAGCTATTAATTAACTAGGTATTTTAAGCCAATATTGTCGGATTTAGGCTTTAATACCTCGATTATTAATTAATCGGGCATTTAGCCTAAATTTAATTGAGGCAATTTGTTTGCCTAATCATGACATGGATGCATTTATGCAGTTGTAGAATTATTAGGAGTAGAAAAGAAGCATGCATGAAGTGCTAAAATTAAATAGGCAGAGTTCAGTTCATGTACCTGATTTAATCGTCGACCGCTTCTTAACTCCAGGTTAAGCTCCTCGTTAAGGGAATTAATTTTAATTTAATTTTAACTGACCAAGTATCACAACAATAAAATAAAACTAAAATTAAAAAAAAATGCAAGAAAGCAGTAAAGAATCGCAAAGAGCGTAGGGAGAAGAAGCGTCCGTCAACACAGACTGAGTGCCGAAAACGGAATGCCGGGGCCACTATTTATAGGCAACTTCGGACTGTTTCGGCGGCCGGGCGGCCTGGCCGCCGGACCCAGCGGCCGGGCTCGGCTGCCGGGCCGCCGGCTCCTGGCGGCCAGGCCGCCGGACCGGGCCGCCGGCTTCGGCGGCTAAGACTGCCGGGCCGGGCCGCCGACCCGGGCGGCTGGGGCCGCCGGTGGTCGGTGGTCTTGCTATTTTTCCGCTCCGAAGGCCTTTCCGGGCGCTCAAGACCTCCGAAAAAAATTCCGGGCCCAGATTCGCGATCCTCGCGACGTCCCGGACGTTTCAAGCACCATATTGGCATACTTTCGGTAAACTTCCAAAATGGCCTTTAGTCCGGCCGGACTGTTTGCAGTCTGGAAAAATTGGCTCTTTGAGCCTCAAAATTCGGGTATTCACAGTTGCCCCCCACCGGCAACCATAAAAATGATTTATGGGAGTCGGTGGTTGTTTGAAACCCAAATTTTAGAGGCGAAAATCGGACGCGTCCAGAAGACCCGCCTTTGGCTATTTGCTTATAAATAGCTTGAAATCTCACTATCCACTCATTCTAAACTCTCTACACACAAGAGTTCTCTCAAATCCTCTCAACTTTCAAAGTTTACAAGACCTCCTTCCTCTATGGCTTCACCAAGCAGTGAGGAGGATTTTCTCGGGTCTTTGGGGATTTCTCTCGACGAGGTTAATCTAATGGCAGACGCTGACACGCACGCCTCCATGACTGGCATCTATGCCCAGGTGAGTTCTTTTCCACCTTTGCATATTTTATTATCTAGGCCTTAGGCCGAAAAAATTGTGGATTTTAGGGCCTTAGGCCAAATTGTGAATTTTTGGGCCTTAGGCCAAATTGTGAATTTTGGAATTTCTTTTGCTTACCTCTTTATTAGTATGCATGCTAGAAATGGAACTAAGATATTACCCTTAGTAAGGAACCGAGGAGTAACTCTTAGGTCGTTTTTTTTACCTTTTAGGATTCCCGTATCAAATTGGATGTAGCCGAGAGTTCCGTGGCTGGAGTTCCGCTTGAGCTATTTGATCAAAATAACTCGGTTGGTGCGATTATCCGTCCATCCTATCTGGGCTATCTGAGATATCTTGACATGGGTCGAAGTAACTACAAGGAGCTATTGTGTGCTTTGGCTGAGAGGTGGTGGGACACTACCAATACCTTCCACTTTTCTTGGGGCGAGTTGACAATGACCCCTGCAGATTTTTCTGTGATCTCCGGGATCCCTTTCGGCATTCGGCCGATCGAGCTATATGATGATTGGAGGGTTGATATTTCCCCCGACCGGATGGTGGGGCTGATTGGGATAGACCTGCCTCGGACTGTCGAGCCAGGTTCTGCTACCCCTACCCTGAGTATCTCCAGACGTTGGTTATCCCTCTAGGCCCCAGGCATCTACGCTAGATACGGGCGGGGAGAACTGACGGCTACTCAGGTGGCCCGATTTACCTTGTTGCTGTTGTTTGCTTCGACCTTCTGGTCCAACAGGAAAGAGAGGTTTAACCCTTCTATCTTGAAGAGTTTGGAGAACTTGGCCCATTTAGAGGAGTACAATTGGGCCGGTGCCATTCTGAGCCGCATGTATGACGATATGTGTGACTTAAGCCGAGGCCACGGTAAGCTTAGCGGGACCTACTACTTCTGGGAGGTAATGTAAAGAACATTCTCCCTTTCTGTACTCCTTTCTCTCTCTTTTTTTCACTGACCCCCCCTTTTGTTCTACAGACTTGGGCATTTGAGCATTTTCCTTATACTCGCCCAGAGTTGCTTCAGGCTAACCCCGAATCAGGGCTGGCGCCTCTGGCTTGGAGATGGTACAAATCAAACCTTCATCCGGTCCGGCATAAGAAGTCGCTGAAAGAGCTGAGAGCCTTTTTTTATACGTGCCCGCTGGAGCAGGTACATGATTAGTGACTTTTACATATGTTAAATAAAAAGGATTTACTAACATATTTGTATCTTCTATAGGCCGAGGTGGGGCCGATGGCTGCCCACTTACAGGGCTAGATTCAGGCTGATCCTGATTTTCAGCGGTCAGATACCTTGTCCCAACGGAGAGTGGTCCTGTCACACCCCCTCCTGCGGCGATATTATTTGGGTGAGAGAGTGGACTTTCAGATAAGAGGCTGTCGTTCTGTCCCTTATGCCCCTCCCGAGGACATGCGAGCGGGTAGGCAGATGATACTCACGGCTGCTCATACTGAGGGCATCCCCCATGTGGAGTTCCTCATGGGAGGAGATTATGATGAGTTCTGCGGGATTTCTTTGATGCCGCCCATCGGATCTCGTTTTGATGATTTCCAGGAACCGGTTCCTTCTCGACCGCTTGGCACCCGTTCTTCTCGGGCTTCGGGCCCCTCGACTAGGACTCTAAGGAGGAGGCCCAGGACTGATCCTACTTCTTCTACCCCGACTGTGAGACCGCCGCAGGCTAGGCCCAGCCGGTTGGTAGGTCCTTTCAGAGCTCCCAGGGCTATTTTGGAGGCTACTGGGCCGCTTCACCCAGACCTTGCCAGTCTACGTCTTCCATATGGTATTTCCTACTTTGTTCCCCACAGTCTCCCGGCTTCTCGAGAGGTCTCACTAGAGGGTTTGGATCGCACAGTTCTTCCTTCTGAGGACATCACTGAGGTAAAGTCTGACAATCTCTCACGAAAAGGATTCATAGGAGATTCAATATTGACTTGCATTTTTTGTTTTATATGATTTTCAGGTTCCTGTCGGGTTGATTAACCAGATGATGGAGCTATTCCTCGGGATGGAGCGGGAACTAGCTGCGGCCTGGACCCAGACAGCCTTTGACGATGAGAGGGGGAGGAGGCCCCGCCGCTGATAGCTGCTAGATTTCCCCGCTTTGCTTTGTTTTTCTTCTACTGTATTTTCTGTACTAAGACTCGGCTGCTTTTCTGAACTTGAGCTATATTTCTGTACCGAACTTTATTTGTACCTGCACTTGATCAGTACTGAGGAAATATATGCATGATTATCAAAATAGGGTTTTATTCTAAAAAAAAAAAAAAAAAAACCAATATTCCTTCCCCTTTTTTTTTTTTTTTTTTTTTTTTTTTTTTGCGGCTGGGCCGCCGGCAGGCGCGCCCCCCCTCTATTTAAGAGGCTAAATGCTGATTTTTTTTTCATTCTCTCACCTTTTTTCAAGCAACTAGAAACCGGTCAGTTTCTTCTCTCTCTTCTTTACATATTCCCTTTTTTTCATTCATTCTCTCTATTATTATTATTTATTATATATTTTTTTTAATAACAATAGACAATAAAGAAATAAAATAAAAAAAGACATGAATCCCTTCTACAACCATAGCATGCACAGTTGGACTAGGAATCTCTCCAAGGTTGAAAAGATCAATTTGGGGAGGTACGGTATTTCTCCTGTTATTACTCTTAGGGCTGTAGTCATTGACTGGATTTTCTTAAAGGCCTGTATTAGACTTTGGGATCCTGAGGCCCACGTTTTCCGGTTTGGGGCCATGATGGAGGAGATGTGCCCTCTCTTTGAGGAGTTTTGTGCTATCATAGGGTGTGACCCCAATGCCCCTTTGGTTAAGCATGAGGTAAAAATTGGGTATGTTAGGTCATTTGAAACCCTATTTCAGTTTAGCCGACCCCAAGCTAAGGTTATGATCGTTGATGACCAAAAGGCAATTCTGCTGCCTCTGATTGATGAATTCTCAGAGGCTTGCCCAGATGACCCAAACCGGATGAGGCTGAGGATGCGGGCCTTGGTTTTCTGTTTATTGGCTGGTTTCTTATTTAACCGGGACCCAGGCTTTGGGGATTTGCGTCTTTGCCCCATGGTTCTACAAATGGAGGATATGGGCTGTATTGGCGGCATTGTACTGGCAGAAACTATTAGGAGCCTTGACAGGGCTGCTTTAGGATTTGATGATTGGACAGTTTCTCCCATTATTCTCCAGGTATGTCTCTTTATTATCTCTCCACATTTTTTCTTCCCCTCTTTTTTATCATTCCCTTGTAACAGAAAGGATCCATTACTCAGGTTTGGTTGAAGGACCACCTTCAAGTGGTTACTGCTCCTACTTCCCTTCCTTATAACCCTTCTCAGTATCGTATGCGGAGGATTTTAATTTCACATCTCACTGCCGATGCATGGACTTCATGGTTGATTGAGTTGGGTTCGAATGAGATTCTGTGGTTCATATCCTGGTACAACATCAACCGTTTTATCCAGGTTAGCTTTCATCACACCCGGGTTTACCTTCTGGGCCTTACACATTGTACTTGGTACTGTGCTTCGCGCGTCTTGCGACAGATGGGGATAGATCAGACTGTTCCGATTACGGATGACTTTCCTGCTGATTCAGCCATTACCCCGGGTGTTACCCGAGCTGTCCTTAAGGCTTGGATTAGAGATCACCGTATGGTTAGGCCCTTGCCTAATCCTACCAGTATTCAGACTTCTCCTGAGTATCGAGCCTGGTTCATTGCCACTGTCTGGCCAATTGAAAGGCCAAGAAGGATTGCCCTGCTGAGTGCACTTGAAGGATGGGTTCAGGCTGATGAGATTGGGACTGGTGAGGAGATTGTGCTGACTCCTCAGACAGGCGAGGCTGGGCAGAGTTCGACAGCTAGGGGTGATTCGGAGGATGTTGCT
>NC_143153.1:13935464-13963320 GCF_041381405.1 Jatropha curcas
GGTTAGGTCATTCAGATCCAAGACACAGATGTTATTCATTTCTAGGAACAGTTTGAAAGGATCGATCAGTTCCTGGTCAGCAACAATAGCATTTACCCCATGATTTGGTAAGGGATTAGTGCTAATGTTTGGCTTACTTCTTGGAATAATAGAGCCGTTGTCCACCAAGTCTTGGATACGGTTCTTAAGCGTCCAACACGCTTTAGTCTTGTGCCCATACCCCTGATGGTACTCACAGTATTCATCAGCTTTGTAATTTCTTAGTAATGGGTTTGGTGGTGGCCTTGCTTCCAAGGGCTTGATGTAGTTGGCCTTGACAGCCTCTCAAAAAACCAAAAGGATTGGCATCTCGAGATCAGTATAGGTTCTTCTGGACTGATTGCCATTTCTCATGTTCCCCACACGCAAAAGGTTAGTGGGGGTGATGCTTGCCACTTCGTGGACTTTACTAGCTTGGCTAGGTTTCTTGTACTTTGAGGTTCCTGAGTCTTCTTTCAGTTGCCCCATTTGAATCAGATCTTCTACCTTCGTAGCAGTGGCAATGAGTGACTGGAATGTTGGTAGGTACTGGGTTTGTAGCTGCTGTTGGTAGACGGGTTGCAGGTTCTTTATTATTATGTCTACCTGTTCTTGCTCAGAAGGCCGGTTAATCATCTGGGCAGCCTTGGCCCTCCACCTCGTAAGGAACGAGGAAAAGGGTTCATTGTTTTTCTGCTTGGTGGTTTCTAGTTCCCTATGAGTAACATCCACCTCCATGTTATAGTGATACTGTGAATTGAAGGCATTACAGATGTCTTCCCATGTTTTCATCTTAGAGCGGTCTAAGTTGACAAACCATCTTAAAGCAGCACCCGTCAGAGATTGTTGGAACAACTGAGTAAGGAGCTTGCTGCTCAATCCAAATGGGTTAAGGGCACCCACATACATTTTCAAATGAGTTTTAGGATAAGTGGTTCCATCGAATTTGTCCATGTTGGGCATTTTGAATTTGGTTGGCAGTCTTGCCTCAAGGAACAAGGACAAGGAGTCCATGTCCACCACTTCTTTGTGGGTTTTGAGAGTAGTGATAGATCTTTCCAGGAGTTCTAGCTTTTCTCTCACTCTCTGAGCTTCCAGCTCAGAAGCAGTTTTGGAGGGCACATCATCCAGGTTTAGGGTAGGGTTTGTCGGTTCAGCAGCAGGACCCTGATTGGAGGCAGCAGGTCCACTTCCCCCGGCCGAATTTCCATTACCATTCCCATTACCCAATTCAACTATCAGGGCGGCCCTCTGGGCGGCCAGGGCCTCATTCATTCTGGCCTCCAGTTGTTCAATGAGGGTTTGGATATCAGCAATCGATG
Organism: Jatropha curcas; assembly: GCF_041381405.1. NCBI lineage: Eukaryota > Viridiplantae > Streptophyta > Magnoliopsida > Malpighiales > Euphorbiaceae > Jatropha > Jatropha curcas. Next base: position 13,936,805 of record NC_143153.1, read on the forward strand.
CCATTGGTGCAGGTAAAGCTGTCGAAATTGTAGGTGAAGCTGGCGAAGCTGGTGATAGTACTGTAGGTGTGGCTGGCACAGATGTGGGCACTTGTAAGGATAAGGGTAGCTGGATTAGGTACAGTGGTTGGTGTGTCAGGGTAACTGATGTAGATCGACTCTTTTGTCCAACTGTGCATGAATGAGAAGAGTATTTCATGCTCTCTTTGTGTTTACCTCATGTTTATGATATGTCGTGAATGCGCATAACAACACGTCATAATCTATTTAATGGTATGGTTCATATCATTGGGTGCATACAGTCCTAAGGATAGGTTCTATAGGCTATGACTCAAATAGAGAATCGGCTTATAAGGGACCCTTGAACCTTTAGTATGGATATATCTAACCACATGTGAAACAAAGAGTTTCGCGTGGGTCCAACGGTACGCATACCCATGGGCCACCCCCAAAAGGATTAGGGGCGGTTTGCGGTAACAGGGAGGACGCTTTGGCTGTCCGTCGACATAATCAATGAGACCTGCCGATCAGCGCTACTTGCTATCCAGACTCAAAAGTTTGAACAGAGAGAGAAGAAATTCATTTGAAATTCATTTTTTATGCAATGGAGAAAAAGATTCTCAATCGTGCAAATAGATCAACAAATTCAAAATATTTTAATTTAGTTGTGACGCGGAACCCAATGAAAATAAATTTCATGAACTCAATGACAAGTTTTGGAGGAGATCAAAGATCTAGAATAAATTCCCCTCTATGGCACCCAAAGCTTAAAGAAGCAAGAACACCAATAATAGAGTAAAAGAATAAGATAAACGCCACAAAGAATTGATAAGTTTACCTTGATTCTTGATGCAATTAGAAGAATGCAATCTCACACTCTCTAAAAACATGAAAACGCCTAAGCATGAAGAAGTAGTCTTTAATTCATTGAATAATTGTTGAATAATTACAAAATAACAAGCTATTTATACTAATCTAAGAGGTCCAGATCCTTAAAGGATTTAGAGTTAGCTAAGGAGTAGGATTTAGCAAATCTAAACCAACTAAGGATAAGACTAATAAAATCATAACAACTTAAGGATTTGGAGATCTAATCCAAATCCACTAAAGATTGACTAAATCTAATCAAAATAAGGCTAACTAATCAAGGGTGGTCGAAATATTGGAGGCCCAACCCATTAGCATTGCAAAAACACAAAATAAACTAACTATGTTAATGAGAGGCAGACAGTTGCACGGTCCAGGGCGTGTCAAGGCGCACGGCCGTGCGTGCATGGATGGGCTTCCTTTGCGAGAGGCAGTAAAGTGCACGGTCTAGGGCGTGCCAAGGCGCACGGGCGTGCGCGCATGGATGAGCTTCCTTCGCGAGAGGCAGTAGAGTGCACAGCCTGGGGCGTGTCACCTTGCACGGGCGTGCTTACCAACTCAACATGTGCTTCTATTAATGTGAGAAACTTAGGTGTTTCTTCAAGTTCTTCATAGCACTTGTTGAAAGCAAGGTCATGGAGCTCTTGTGTGATTTGCCCTTGAATGTATAAGGACATGGTTGCTCCAAACTTCTTTGCACGGCTCCTTGTAATTGGTCCACTAGGAAGTGCTAATGGATTACCATTGTTGTGGTCCTTGTTCCCTTGAGCTCCATAAGTGGTTGGTGGTAGTGGATCCGTATCATCCCCCCCTTCTTTAAAAAGATTTGTCCTCAAATCTGCATCCATGTCAAAGGGAGACAAATCACTAATATTGAAAGTTGCAGAAACACCATACTCACCTGGCAAGTCTATCTTGTAGGCATTGTCATTGATGCGCTCTAAGACTTGGAATGGACCATCTCCACGTGCATCTAGCTTACTCTTCCTTTGGTTGGGAAATCTTTCCTTGCGAAAGTGTACCCAAACCCAATCACCTGGCATAAGTACCAACTTTTTCCTGCCCTTGTTGGCTTTATTAGCATATTGCTTGTTCCTCTTTTCTATGTTGGCTCTAGCCTTCTCATGTAAAGACTTCACCAATTCTGCCTTTTTATCACTGTCTAGATTAGAAAGTTCATTCAATGGTAAAGGAACAAGATCTAATACAGTTAGTGGATTAAAGCCATAAACAAGTTCAAATGGACTAAAACCTGAGGTAGAATGTATGCTACGATTATATGCAAACTCAATGAATGGCAAACAATCTTCCCAAGTTTTTAAGTTCTTACCCACAATGGCACGAAGTAATGTTCCTAAAGTTCTATTCACAACTTCAGTTTGTCCATATGTTTGTGGATGACAAGTTGTAGAATAAAGCAATTTAGTTCCAAGCTTACCCCACAATACTCTCCAAAAGTGTGAAAGGAACTTTGCATCCCTATCTGAAACTATAGTTCTTGGTACCCCATGTAATCTTACCACTTCTCTAAAGAATAGATCAGCAACATTATTGGCTTCATCAGTTTTATGAAAAGGAATGAAATGAGCCATTTTGCTAAATCTATCAACAACAACAAATATGCTATCTTTACCACGTTTAGTCCTAGGTAATCCAAGTACAAAGTCCATAGATATATCAATCCAAGGAGAACTAGGAACAGGTAAAGGCATGTATAATCCATGAGGCATAGACTTAGATTTGGCCTGCTTACAAGTAATGCAAGAGTTACAAACTCTTTCTACATCTTTAATCATATGAGGCCAATAAAAGTGTTCATTCAACATATCATAAGTCTTATGTACCCCAAAGTGTCCCATCAATCCCCCACTATGAGATTCAATCACAAGCAATTCACGCATAGAACATTTAGGCACACAAAGTTTGTTGTCCTTAAACAAATATCCATCATGTCTATAGAACTTATCAAATGCTCCATGCTCACATGCTACATATATGTTGCCAAAGTCAGAATCATTCACATACAATTCTTTAACATACTCAAATCCAAGCAATTTAGAACTAAGAGCAGTAATTAGAGTATATCTTCTTGATAATGCATCTGCAACAACATTGTCTTTTCCATGCTTGTACTTAATCATATATGGAAATTGTTCAATAAATTCAACCCACTTACCATGTCTTTTATTGAGCTTACCTTGACCCTTCAAGTGTTTTAGGGCCTCATGGTCAGTATGGATGACAAACTCTTTAGGTAATAAGTAGTGTTGCCAAACATGTAAAGTTCTTACCAAGGCATAAAGCTCTTTGTCATAGGTTGAATAGTTGAGTTGTGCTCCATTCAACTTCTCACTAAAGTAGGCAATTGGCTTCTTTTCTTGCATTAGGACAGCCCCAATTCCCACTCCAGAAGCATCACACTCAATCTCAAAAGTATGCTCAAAATTAGGCAAAGAAAGTATAGGTGCAGAAATTAACTTCCCTTTAAGTGTGTCAAACGCCTTTTGTTGCTCTTCTCTCCACTTGAACCCAACTTCCTTTTTGATAATTTCTGTTAGTGGTGCTGCAATTGAAGAGAAATCTTTAACAAACCTTCTATAGAAGCTTGCCAACCCATGAAAACTCCTAACTTCAGAAACTGATTTGGGAGTTGGCCATTCTTTGATAGCTTTCACTTTCTCCTCATCTACTTCAATACCCTGTGTACTCACAATAAAACCAAGAAACACAAGTCTATCTATACAGAATGTGCATTTGTTAAGCTTAGCATACAACTTTTCAGTCCTTAAAGTTTGTAACACTATTCTAACATGCTCAACATGATCATTAAGAGACTTGCTATAGATGAGTATATCATCAAAGTATACAACCACAAATTTTCCTAAGAAGGCACGCAATACATGGTTCATGAGCCTCATAAAAGTACTAGGTGCATTAGATAGTCCAAAAGGCATAACTAACCATTCATACAAACCATACTTAGTTTTAAAAGCAGTTTTCCATTCATCACCTGGTTGCATTCTAATTTGATGGTAACCACTCATTAAATCAATTTTAGTAAAGTAAGTTGCCCCATGCAATTCATCTAACATATCATCAAGTCTAGGGATAGGGTGTCTATACTTTACAGTGATTTTGTTGACCGCTCTACAATCAACACACATGCGCCATGTTCCATCCTTTTTAGGTACTAGAAGCACGGGGACGGCACACGGGCTCATGCTTTCTCTGACCAAACCTTTCTCCATAAGTTCATCAACTTGCCTTTGCAACTCCTTTGTTTCCATTGGATTGCTTCTATAGGCAGGCCTATTTGGAATGGTGGATCCAGGAATGAAGTCAATTTGATGTTCTATTCCTCTTAAAGGTGGTAAACCACTTGGTAGTTCACTAGGAAAGACATCATCAAATTCCTGCAACATAGAAACAAACATAGAAGGCAAACTATCAAGGTTAGATTTAGTTTCAGCAAATAAAATTTCCTTGTACCTAAGAAGCAATATGGGCTTCTCCAAGGCAATGGCACACTTAACCTCTCTAACTCTTGCATAAAAAGTCTGTTTCTTTTTCTCCTCTCTTTCTTTTTCTCTCACAATTGGGCCATTGATTTGTTTTGTTATTTTTGTGGCCTCTTTTCCCTCATCCTTACTCTTTTCTCTCTTTTGTTCTCTCAATCTCAGATTCTCACTCTCATGTTTTCTCAAGGCTGAAACCTCTCTCTCTCTCTCAAGTATCTTTCTTTGGTCTTCATAAACCTCTTGAGGTGATAAAGGTACAAGAACCACCTTTTTCCCCTTATGAATCAAAGAATATCGATTGTAGAATCCATCATGAAGTGCTTTTCTATCATATTGCCATGGTCTTCCCAACAATAGATGTCCAGCTTGCATAGGTACTATATCACACAAAATTTCATCCTCATACCATCCAATGGAAAATGGTACAAGTACCTGTTTAGTCACTTTCACTTCCCCACAATCATTCAACCATTGCAACCTATAAGGTTTAGGATGCTTAAGACAAGTTAAGTTCAGTTTGTTTACCATGTTTACACTAGCAACATTAGTGCAACTACCCCCATCAATAATAAGAGTACACACCTTTCCACTAATCAAACATCTAGTGTGAAATATGTTCTCACGTTGCTCAAGGCTTTCTTCTTTAACATGTATATTCAAAGCACGTCTAGCAACCAAAACTTCTCCATGTTCAGGAAGTATTAAATTTTCTGAATCATCATTATCATTATCATCAAGTAACTTAGGCATATCATCATAATCACTACATTCAGATTCAGAACTAACATCCCCATCATCTTTAACAATCATAACCCTTTTATTAGGACATTGAGATGCATAATGCCCTTTCCCCAAACATTTAAAGCATTTAATTTCTCTAGAAGGGGTTGTAGAGTTAGAAGTACCTTTGTTGCTTTTAAATGGAGTTTGGACAGCTTCTTTACCTTTTGAAGTTGAATCTGTCCTTTGAGAATTAGAACCTCTAAATTCCTTCTTCTCACCTTCTTTAGGCCATTTAGATCCCCATGTGTTGCTGGAATACTTATTGGTGTTGGATCTCCCCTTTTTCTGTCTTTCAAGTTTCATGGCCATATCTATCATATCCTCCAATGTATCATACCTATACATCTCTAAGGCATCTGCAATATCTTTATTTAGACCTCCAAGGAAACGTGACATGGTGATTTGCTCATCTTCTTCAATCTTGGCTCTTGCCATGCAAATCTCCATCTCCTTGTAGTATTCTTCCACACTCCTTCCTCCTTGCACCATTCTAGCTAATTTATTGTGTAAATCCCTAAAGTAATGAGTAGGGACAAATTTTTGGTGCATTAGTTCTTTCATGAGCTCCCATGGTGGTACGGGTCGTAATCCCCTCCTTCTTCTTTTCAATAGCAATTGTTCCCACCAAAACATAGCATACCCTTTGAATTCAACAGCAGCAAGATGGGATTTCTTTTCTTGAGAATAGTTATGGCATTCAAAAATTTGTTCTACTTTTCTCTCCCATTCAAGATATTCTTCAGCATTGTTGTTGCCTTTGAATTCTGGAATCCTCATTTTAATTGATCCCAAGTCCCCATCAAGTTTATTAGGATTGGTCTCTTCACTCTCTCCAACATCATGGTCTTGAAATCTGGTTTGTGGACGAGTTCTAGTTGTATTAGAACTTTGTGAAGCTTTTATCTCTTGCAACTCTTCCCTCATGTCTTGGACAAGATTATTGAAGGTTCTAAACTGTCCTTGAATTACTTCCATGAAGGGTTTTAATTGAGGATCTTTAATTGGAATTCCCTCATTACCATCTCCAGATTTGCCTGTACTCATGGTTAGTATTCAAAAGAAAACACAAAAGATTTGGGTTATTGATAAATCACTCCCTCACGTGTTTACACTCTTGAATCACTCCTTGCAATTCTTCTAATTGAACTTCAGAATCTTAGTTCAACCAATCAACTCAAAGATCACGTTTAGAATCAAGGAATAAAAACTTAACAATGAAAAGCAAGCACAAATTCTAGAAAGAAGACTCAAAACGATATGGACAGTAGCACAAGAACATAAATAATGTACTACTTTAATGATTAATTAGAGTGTAGTGAACAAGCAAACACACCCTAACAATGTAATAGAAGCAATAGAAAGCTCACACAAAAACAAAGAAACTAGAATTTAAAAGACAATATTAGGATATGATGTATGAATTTAGCTTACTACAAAGCAAACCAAATATGGACCTAATTAATTCTACCCTAAACAAAGCAAGTAATCAAAGAAAAACAAAAGAAAACAGTTTGTTTAATAGGTTCAGAACCGTGCACGGGCGTGCTAGATGGAGCACGGGCGTGCGTGTAAGATCTTAGTCCAACAAGTGGAAGTCAGAAAAGTGCACGGTTGTGCTTGAGGTGAAGCACAGGCGTGCTGCCTTGTGTCCCTTTTAATGCAACCCAATTTAAGTAGGATTCTTAGATTTGACAAGGATTGTAGTAGATTTTGCTCAATCTCAAAAGATATGGTCAACTAATTTTTTATTATCTTATCCACAAGTAGTTAAGATTGGATTTTATCACAAGATTATAGTGGATAACTAAATCCCATAAAATATGGTCAAATCCCTTTAGGATTAGGAACAATCCCACTAAATATGGTCAAATCTCCTAAGGATTAGGAATAATCCCACAAAATATGGCAAAATCCCACAAAATAAGGTAAAATCCCTTTGAATTAGGATCAAATCCCTTGGATTCAGGAACAAATCAAGATCCACACAAGCAGTTGCAATGGTGGACGAAATTTTCTTTTTATACTCTTTTTTTTTTTTTTTTTAGTCAACAAGATCTAAGATCTAAACTTCCAGAATTGAAACAAGCACGAAATTACTAAATTTAATTGAAGCAAAAACGAATTGAACTAAACAAAAGAAAACAAACACACAAAGAAACAAGATGAAGAAGAAAACAAACACAAGAACACTAAGAATAAGAAAACAAATAAACACAGATCCTAGAGCTAAGATAAATAAGAATTTACCTTAATCTTTGGCTCTGATACCAAACTGACGCGGTGTGACATCCTACCGAGTTGAGTCTTAGCATTGAGTCGAGTCTTTTCATAGAGTCGAGTTGAGTCGGGCCAACCAAACCCGGTTGGGGTAGAATGGGGTTATAAGTGGACTTACTTGATTGAGAGAAAAAGGTCAAAGTATAAGGGTGAGGATTTAATTGCATTAAAAGACCAAGCTTGGGTCTTAAGTAGTAACCTGTTGACAATTGAGGTACCATTTAGGAAGTTTCACATAAATTCATTGATATTTTGATGGCCTACCCGTAATAACCATTTCACTTTCCCATTTTCATCTTTATCTTCATCTTCTTCATCTCCTTCCTTTCTCCATCCATTTTCATGGTAGTTAAGCCTTAACTTCAACTTCTCTTCTATCCAAGTAAGTAAACCTTCTTGAAGTTCATAATTAAATCATTTGGTGCTATTTTTAGAATATTCATAAGAATTCTTATTTATAGGTGACGTGAGTTCAAAGGTAGTAGAAAAAGGAAGTTAAAGAAGAGCTCAAGCTTTTGGAGTAAAGGTTTGATATCTCTTTTCATTTACCATTTTCTTTGCATGAGAATTTGTGTGGTGTGTTGCTAATGAGACAATATTGCTTCATGTTGAGTGGGAGGACTGGTAATGGTGAGAAAACAGGGGAGAAACAGGGGAGAAACAGGGGAGGAAGTGAATAAATGAAGTAAATAGTGAGTTTATGCTGAAACAGGTTTTGCTCGAAATTTTACCAGTAACTTCATCTTGATTTTGACCCTATTTAATGATGGAATTAGGAAGTGTTATAGAATAGTTATTTGTTCCTCTATGTGTTAGCTTTACATGGGTTTTTGAATCATCCAAATCGGAGTTGTATATTGAGAGATATGACCAAAAGAGTACAGACTGTGCAGGCTGGAAAACGCAACGCGCGCGCGCGAATTGCCTGAAGAGGTCGCGACTTGTGCCTGAAACTCACTGACTCTCATTTTGCACTGTACGCGATCGCGACTTTCATTTGCGCGCTCGCGACTTTCACCTGAAACTCTCTGACTCTCATTTGGTGCTTTACGCGATCGCGATTTTCATTTGCGCGCTTGCGACTTGTGCCCGATAACACACAGACTCTCATTTTTGCATCTCGCGCTCGCGACTTTCACCTGGAAACTCACTGACCTTCAGGTGTGCATTACACGCTCGCGACTTTGCAAGGCGCGCTCGCGACTTGGGTTTTCATGCACTTTTGGACTTTATTTTCTATGCAATTGGATTCCTTTGCTCAACTTGTATGCCTCCAATCATTTTACTACAAAAATACAACATTAGAACATGTATTAAAACAACATGCAAGCATACAAATGATGTGAAATCAAATAAACATTATGAATTATGAAGTTGTGAACTATGAATATGATGTTGTGTTATATTATTGACATGCCGACATTAGGCTCCATTGAGGTTAGGCAGAAACCATGTAGATAAGGCTATGTCGCGACATAGGATAGCAGATCTGCACCCCATACAGTTTGATACTCCGACTACAGGCCGTTGAGTGGATATGATTTTATATGGGCCATAGCAGCCAAGCATGCAGTATTCATCCAGTTTCATACAGTTTTTCTTATCACTTCGGTTTCACTATAACCTTATGGAGCCATATAGATATCTTGACATAACATTTCATGAATCATACAGTATTATAAACAGTAAGAAAGATAATCAAGGTATAAGGAAATGATCATGCTATATGTGCTTATATGTTTAATTATCCATATGCATTTACATGCTTATTTCTATCTATTTATGTGCTTAATTGTTTCTTTATATGTTGAGATATCCACTGAGCTTTATTTGCTCAGCGAGTTACCTGTTTAACTCGCAGGTTTTGAGTTTGGACCGTAGAGAGTCAGCTTGCAACTGCTGCAGTTCATCTGTAGAAGACTCAGTCTTCAGGGTAGCTACTCATTCGGATGTGTATTTTTGTTTACCCTTTTTATGGCATGTACAGGGCACACAGTTGGGCCCATTTCATTTTGAAACTAGTATCATGTTTTGTAATATTAATTACATTATTAATATAAACAGCATCAGCATGATAAAATAGTCAGTATCCATTATTATATCAGCATGACAAGGTCATAAAGTCAACCAGTTTGTAGCGTCTCGGTTCGGTTCATTCGGGTTAACGGGTGGACCGGGAAGGGATGTTACAAATTTTGGTATCAGAGCCCTAGGTTTAGTTTCCCCGGGCTTGCATGAATAAGTCAGTATAGTGTACATGCCATGACTACCCTGATGAACTAAGCAGTTGTTGTTCTTTTAGGAGGATGTCATAGGAAGGTGAGAGCGAGTCACACGCCTCCAAAGCAGTGGAGGGTGAGGCTCCAGTAGCACCAGGTCAAGCCAGAGCAGTGGAGGGTGAGGCCCCAGTAGCACCATGTCAAGAGGTGTTGTTAAAGCAACTTGCAGATACTTTTAGACAGATTGCAGGGGTGATACCTCAAGCACCAATAGTAGTAGAAAGAGAAAGAAAGCCCCCGCTAGAGAAGCTTCGGAAGTATGGGGCGAAAGAATTCAGTGCTAATAAGGATGGCAGTCCAGAAATAGCTGAGTATTGGTTAGATGGGACATCGAGAGTTCTGGAACAATTACAATGTACACCAGAGGACAAGTTGGTTTGTGCCACATTATTGCTCATAGATGAGGCATATACATGGTGGACTACTGTTCAGCAGCGGGTATTAGCAGATCAGCGTACATGGCAATTCTTCTTGGATGAATTCAAGAAAAAGTTCATCACAGAGGCTTACCTAGATGCGAGAAGGAAAGAATTCTTATACCTGAGGCAGAACCGAATGTCAGTTGCCGAATATGAAAGAGAATTCACCAAGCTCAGCAGGTATGGTAAGGGGATAGTGGCTACAGAAGCCGAGAGGTGTAAAAAGTTTCAGGAAGGCCTGAACGATGAGATTCAGATGGGAGTGGTAGCTTCCAGATTCAGAGAGTTCTCAGCTTTGGTAGAGGCAGCTCAGGAGATAGAGCGCATTCAGGCCATTCAGCGTACCAGACGCCAGCGGTCTCAGCAGAGGAGGGACCAAACTCAGAGTGCACCCAGTACCTATCAGTCAGAAAGCAAGCGATTCAGAGGTGCTAGTAGTTCAGCTAGTTCTAGACCTTCTTTTAGCCAAGGCTCAGCTAGGGGTGCTAACGCGCCAGCGGTATCAGTTGTGGCTAGTTCTGCCGGTGGTAGTCGAGGTTCAGGCAGAGGAACTGGTAGAGGCAGCAGTAGAGGTACAGAGTCAGCCGGTTATACTTTTCCACCTTGTGAGCATTGTGGCAGATGGCATGGTGGAGATTGTTGGTTGGTGACTGGTAAATGTTGGATATGCGGAGCATCAGACCATCAGAAGAAGGATTGTTCGAAGAGGGCAAAAGTTCCTACACAGTTCATAACAGGCAGAGGTAGAGGTGAGAGCTCCGGAGGGCAGAGACAGCAGTCAGAGACTGTGGACAGACCAGATACTAGAGGTCCAGCCAGGGTCAATGCGATGCGAACCAGAGAAGATGAGGAAGCTCCAGATGTAATAGTTGGTGAGTTTTCTTTAGGTGATCATACAGTTTCTGCTTTAATTGATCCTGGCTCATCTCATTCATACATTAGTGTACCTAAACCTTGGGTTGAAGGGTTAGAAGTTGCATATGTGAGTCAGGGTATGGTAGTTACTAATCCATTAGGAGATGTAGTACAAATCCACACAGTGGTTGAAGGATGTCCAATTGTTATTCATGGAAAAGAGTTTCCAGGAGATCTGATGGAGTTGCCATTTAGAGAATTTGATGTTATTCTGGGTATGGATTGGCTATCCAGACATCAGGCTATAGTTGATTGTGCAAAGAAAAGGGTGACATTATATACTACAGCAGGGGAAGAGATTACAGTAGCGGGAAGCGGCGAGATTTTCTGGGTAATGTGATATCAGCCATGGCAGCAAAGAGATTAATTCAGAAGGGTTGTGAAGCATACTTGATATGTGCAATACAAGCAGAGAAAGAACAGTCAGAAGTGCAAGACATACCAACAGTGTGTGATTATCCAGATGTATTTCCAGAAGAGTTACCAGGGTTACCACCAAGGAGGGAAGTGGAGTTTACTATAGATGTCTATCCTGGAGCAGCACCAGTATCAATTGCACCTTACAGAATGGCACCAGCAGAGCTAAAAGAGTTAAAGATTCAGCTACAGGAGTTATTGGATAAAGGCTTTATCAGACCCAATGTATCACCTTGGGGAGCACCGGTATTATTTGTAAAGAAGAAAGATGGATCATTCAGATTGTGCATTGACTATAGACAACTGAACAAACTGACAATCAAGAATAAGTATCCATTGCCTCGAATCGATGATTTGTTTGATCAGTTAAAAGGTGCAGGTATGTTTTCTAAGATCGACCTTAGGTCGGGATACCATCAGTTGCGGATAAAGGAAGAAGATATCGCTAAGACTGCGTTCAGGACCCGATATGGTCACTATGAATTTTTAGTCATGCCATTCGGTCTCACAAATGCACCAGCGGTTTTCATGGATCTCATGAACCGCGTGTTTCATTCATATCTGGATCAGTTTGTGGTGGTGTTTATAGATGACATTTTGGTCTATTCCAGAGATAAGGTCGAACATGATAAACATTTGCGGATTGTACTCCAGACACTGAGGGATAAACAGCTGTATGCCAAGCTCAGTAAGTGTGAGTTTTGGCTGGAAGAAGTTTCTTTCTTAGGACATGTGGTGTCATCGGAGGGTATCAGAGTGGATCCTCATAAGATTGAAGCTATTATTGATTGGAGACCACCCAGAAATGTCACAGAAGTTCAAAGTTTTCTGGGTTTAGCCGGCTATTACAGAAGGTTCGTAAAGGGATTCTCCATCATTGCATCACCTTTAACAAGATTATTGAAGACAGAAGTTGTATTCCAATGGGATAATAGGTGTCAGCAGAGTTTTGACACTTTAAAGAAAAAGTTGACTGAAGCACCAGTGCTGACTCAGCCAGTGTCAGGTAAAGATTTTGAGATTTACAGTGATGCCTCTCATATTGGGTTAGGATGTGTACTCATGTAAGACAGGAAAGTGGTAGCTTATGTCTCCAGACAATTGAAGCCACATGAATTGAATTATCCAACCCATGATTTAGAATTAGCAGCCCTTGTCCTAGCATTCAAAGTATGGCGGCATTATCTGTACGGTGAAAAGTGTTACATTTACACAGATCATCAGAGTTTAAAGTATTTACCGACTCAAAAGGACTTGAATTCGAGACAACGGAAATGGATGCAGCTTTTGGCTAATTATGATTATGTCATTAATTACCATCCGGGCAAAGCTAATGTGGCAGCTGATGCCCTTAGCCGCAAATCATTGTTTGCTTTGAGAGTAATGAGAATTAGCATGGAGTTGCAATAGCAGGGAGTTATTCTAGCACAGATGCAAGTACAGCCATCTTGGGTTTAGTAAGTTGCAGAGGCACAGAAGAAAGATGCACAAACAGCACTATGGGTGAAACAAGTACAGGAAGATCATGGTGGGAAATTCAGATTGGATAACAGTGGAGTCTTATTCTATGAAGACAGAGTTGTTGTACCACAGATAGGGGAGCTTAGACAAAAGATTCTGCATGAAGCTCATAACAGTCCATATACAATGCATCCAGGTAGTACCAAGATGTATCAAGATTTGAAGAAAGGCTATTGGTGGCCGGGCATGAAGAAAGATATCGAAAATGTTGTAACAAGATGTTTAACATGTCAACAAGTAAAAGCACAACATCAACTGCCAGCTGGGTTACTTCATCCAATAACAGTGCCAACATGGAAGTGGGATCAGATCACGATGGATTTTGTTACTGGATTACCTCAGACGCAGCGGAAGCATGATGTAGTATGGGTGATCATGGACAGATTAACTAAGTCCGCACACTTTCTGCCAGTTCGGATGGACTATTCTCTGGACAAGTTAGCAGACATTTATGTTAGCGAAATAGTTCGACTACATGGAGTTCCATCATCCATTATATCTGACCGTGATCCAAGGTTTACATCGAAATTTTGGGGTAAACTGCAAGAAGCATTAGGAACGAAATTGCATTTCAGCACTGCATTTCATCCTCAAACAGATGGTCAATTAGAGAGAGTCATTCAAATTCTAGAAGACATGATGAGATCATGTGTCATAGAATTTGAAGGCAGTTGGGACAAATATGTACCTCTCATGGAGTTTGCCTACAACAACAGCTACCAATCAAGCATTAAGATGGCACCATATGAAGCATTGTATGGTAGACAATGTAGAACACCTGTGTGTTGGACAGAACTGAGTGAGAAGAAGATTTTGGGTCCAGATTTGGTTAGAGAAACAGAAGAGAAAGTGGAAATCATCAGAAAACGGCTGAAAGAAGCAAGTGATCGACATAAGTCTTATGCTGATTTAAAGAGAAAGGATATTGAGTACTCGGTCGGTGATAAGGTATTTCTGAAAGTTTCACCATGGAAAAAGATCCTAAGGTTTGGACGAAAGGGTAAGCTTAGCCCTAGGTTCATTGGTCCAAACGAAATTGTTGAACGTGTAGGACCATTAGCCTATCGCCTAGCGTTACCATCAACCTTAGATCGAATTCATAATGTCTTTCACGTATCAATGTTAAGAAGGTATCGATCAGACCCATCGCACGTGTTATCAGCAGAAGAGATTGAAATTCAGCCGGATCTCACTTATGAAGAAGAACCAGTTCGGATCTTAGCCAGAGAAATTAAAGAATTACGGAACAAGAAAATAGCATTGGTAAAAGTTCTTTGGAGGAATCATAAGACAGAAGAAGCAACTTGGGAATCTGAAGAGACCATGCGACAACAATATCCGCAATTGTTCACAACAGGTAAACTTCGGGATGAAGTTTTTTTTTAGGAGGGGAGAATTGTGACATCCTACCGCGTCGAGTCTTAGCATTGAGTCAAGTCTTTTCATAGAGTCGAGTTGAGTCGGGCTAACCAAACCCGGTTGGGGTAGAATGGGGTTATAAGTGGACTTACTTGATTGAGAGAAAAAGGTCAAAGTATAAGGGTGAGGATTTAATTGCATTAAAAGACCAAGCTTGGGTCTTAAGTAGTAACCTGTTGACAATTGAGGTACCATTTAGGAAGTTTCACATAAATTCATTGATATTTTGATGGCCTACCCGTAATAACCATTTCACTTTCCCATTTTCATCTTTATCTTCATCTTCTTCATCTCCTTCCTTGCTCCATCCATTTTCATGGTAGTTAAGCCTTAACTTCAACTTCTCTTCTATCCAAGTAAGTAAACCTTCTTGAAGTTCATAATTAAATCATTTGGTGCTAGTTTTAGAATATTCATAAGAATTCTTATTTATAGGTGAAGTGAGTTCAAAGATAGTAGAAAAAGGAAGTTAAAGAAGAGCTCAAGCTTTTGGAGTAAAGGTTTGATATCTCTTTTCATTTACCATTTTCTTTGCATGAGAATTTGTGTGGTGTGTTGCTAATGAGACAATATTTGCTTCATGTTGAGTGGGAGGACTGGTAATGGTGAGAAAACAGGGGAGAAACAGGGGAGGAAGTGAATAAATGAAGTAAATAGTGAGTTTATGCTCAAACAGGTTTTGCTGAAAATTTTACTAGTAACTTCATCTTGATTTTGACCCCATTTAATGATGGAATTAGGAAGTGTTATAGAATAGTTATTTGTTCCTCTATGTGTTAGCTTTACATGGGTTTTTGAATCATCCAAATCGGAGTTGTATATTAAGAGATATGACCAAAAGAGTACAGACTGTGCAGGCTGGAAAACGCGACGCGCGCGCGCGAATTGCCTGAAGAGGTCGCGACTTGTGCCTGAAACTCACTGACTCTCATTTTGCACTGTACGCGATCGCGACTTTCATTTGCACGCTCGCGACTTTCACCTGAAACTCTCTGACTCTCATTTGGTGCTTTACGCGATCGCGATTTTCATTTGCGCGCTCGCGACTTGTGCCCGATAACACACAGACTCTCATTTTTGCATCTCGCACTCGCGACTTTCACCTGGAAACTCACTGACCTTCAGGTGTGCATTACGCGCTCGCGACTTTGCAAGGCGCTCGCGACTTGGGTTTTCATGCACTTTTGGACTTTATTTTCTATGCAATTGGATTCCTTTGCTCAACTTGTATGCCTCCAATCATTTTACTACAAAAATACAACATTAGAACATGTATTAAAACAACATGCAAGCATACAAATGATGTGAAATCAAATAAACATTATGAATTATGAAGTTGTGAACTATGAATATGATGTTGTGTTATATTATTGACATACCGACATTAGGCTCCATTGAGGTTAGGCAGAAACCATGTAGATAAGGCTATCTCGCGACATAGGATAGCAGATCTGCACCCCATACAGTTTGATACTCCGGCTACAGGCCGTTGAGTGGATATGATTTTATATGGGCCATAGCAGCCAAGCATACAGTATTCATCCAGTTTCATACAGTTTTTCTTATCACTTCGGTTTCACTATAACCTTATGGAGCCATACAGATATCTTGACATAACATTTCATGAATCATACAGTATTATAAACAGTAAGAAAGATAATCAAGGTATAAGGAAATGATCATGCTATATGTGCTTATATGTTTAATTATCCATATGCATTTACATGCTTATTTCTATCTATGTATGTGCTTAATTGTTTCTTTATATGTTGAGATATCCACTGAGCTTTATTTGCTCAGCGAGTTACCTATTTAACTCGCAGGTTTTGAGTTTGGACCGTAGAGAGTCAGCTTGCAACTGCTGCAGTTCATCTGTAGAAGACTCAGTCTTCAGGGTAGCTACTCATTCGGATGTGTATTTTTGTTTACCCTTTTTATGGCATGTACAGGGCACACAGTTGGGCCCATTTCATTTTGAAACTAGTATCATGTTTTGTAAATATTAATTACATTATTAATATAAACAGCATCAGCATGATAAAATAGTCAGTATCCATTATTATATCAGCATGACAAGGTCATAAAGTCAACCAGTTTGTAGCGTCTCGGTTCGGTTCATTCGGGTTAACGGGTGGACCGGGAAGGGATGTTACACGCGGAACCCAATGAAAATAAATTTCATGAACTCAATGACAAGTTTTGGAAGAGATCAAAGATCTAGAATAAATTCCCCTCTATGGCACCCAAAGCTTAAAGAAGCAAGAACACCAATAATAGAGTAAAAGAATAAGATAAACGCCATAAAGAATTGATAAGTTTACCTTGATTCTTGATGCAATTAGAAGAATGCAATCTCACACTCTCTAAAAACATGAACACGCCTAAGCATGAAGAAGTAGTCTTTAATTCATTGAATAATTGTTGAATAATTACAAAATAACAAGCTATTTATACTAATCTAAGAGGTCCAGATCCTTAAAGGATTTAGAGTTAGCTAAGGAGTAGGATTTAGCAAATCTAAACCAACTAAGGATAAGACTAATAAATCATAACAACTTAAGGATTTGGAGATCTAATCCAAATCCACTAAAGATTGACTAAATCTAATCAAAATAGGCTAACTAATCAAGGGTGGTCGAAATATTGGAGGCCCAACCCATTAGCATTGCAAAAAACACAAAATAAACTAACTATGTTAATGAGAGGCAGACAGTTGCATGGTCCAGGGCGTGTCAAGGCGCACGGCCGTGCGCGCATGGATGGGCTTCCTTCGCGAGAGGCAGTAGAGTGCACGGTCTAGGGCGTGCGCGCATGGATGAGCTTCCTTCGCGAGAGGCAGTAGAGTGGACGGCCTGGGGCGTGTCACCTTGCACGGGCGTGCTTACCAACTCAACATGTGCTTCTATTAATGTGAGAAACTTAGGTGTTTCTTCAAGTTCTTCATAGCACTTGTTGAAAGCAAGGTCATGGAGCTCTTGTGTGATTTGCCCTTGAATGTATAAGGACATGGTTGCTCCATACTTCTTTGCACGGCTCCTTGTAATTGGTCACTAGGAAGTGCTAATGGATTGCCATTGTTGTGGTCCTTGTTCCCTTGAGCTCCATAGGTGGTTGGTGGTAGTGGATCGTATCAAGTTGTACAATCAAGTTCAAATTCTCCTTATCCCATATTCTTAAAGAAGAATATTGGATTTTTTTTTGTTGGGGTACGCTGCAAAACAAAGCATAGTAAATAGTACCCTAAGAAGGGCAGGTTAGTTTATACAACAATTGTAGTCCACTTATGCAAAACGATTGCACATATCCCCAGCAGAGTCGCCAAACTGTGAACCCCTCCCCAAAACATCAAATGCATATGGATGCATGTGACTAAGGAAGAAATGCACATGATGTGTGAGTCGCCACCTTGTTTAATTATTTTAGGGTAAACTAGGAAAAAACCTAAGTTGACTCCAATTTTAATTAACCTAATTACTAGATTAATTAACCCAATGTTAAAGCATGGTCTACAAACCCGAGATGGATCCCGAGACTATGTCATGCTGATGAATTAACCTATGAATGAATGCTTTGCAGGGGTGATTAATGTGATTTAGACCAATGAAATGTGATTTTGACTTGCCGCTCGGGGTGTTTAAATCCCAAACGTGCCTACGTACTTCCGTTTGAATGGAAGATCAAAGTCGACGTAGTTCGATAGGCCTTCTTTGAAGGGCTTTGAATGGGTATGCTTAATGCATATGAGTGTGTATGCTTTGTGCATTTTGTTTAGGCATTTTGCCTGAAAGTTGATTGTTTTAGGCATTTGATGCCAAAAATGTTGATTTAGTGGCTTTTAGCCAAAAAGATTTACTTTAGGCAATTGCTTGCCAAAAGATGATTATTTAGGCGATTGTCGCCAAAAAAATTGATTGATTTTAAGGCTTTTAGCCAAAAGATTAATTAATTTGAAGGCTTTTAGCCAAAAAGGTTGATTTAGGCAATCAGTTTGCCAAAAGATGATTTTTTTAGGCGATTGTCGCCAAAATGATTGATTTAAGACTTTAGCCAAAATAAGTTGATTAATTTTAAGGCATTTTGCCAAAAGATGATTTAAGCGATTTAAGCGATTTGTCGCTTAAAGTAGTTAATCTAATTTATAGGCAATGTATTTGCCGAAATCGATTAACCGAATTGTAATGTAGGCAATTTATTGCCGAGAAAAACGTGTTTGAATTAAAGCTTTTTTAGCCACAATTATTGATTAATTGGACTTAAGCTAGATTTGTTCGAAATAAGGCGATTACACCATAGCTATTAATTAACTAGGTATTTTAAGCCAATATTGTCGGTTTAGGCTTAATACCATGATCATTTATTAACCGGGCATTTAGCCTAAATTTATTTAATTGAGGCAGTTTATTTGCCTAAAGATGTCATGAATGCATTTATGCAGTTATAGAATTATTAGGAGTAGAAGAGAAGAATGTATGACATGCTAAAATTAAATAGGCAGAGTTTTAGTTCATGTACCTGATTTAATCGACGGCCACTTCTTAACTCCAGGTTAAGCTCCTCGTTAAGGGAATATTAATTAATTTAATTTTAAATGACCAAATAGTATAGCAAGAAAATAATAAAGCTAAATAAAAATGCAGAAAAGCAGTAAATAATCGCAAGGAGCGTAAGGGAGAAGGAGTGTCCGGTCAACACAGACTGAGTGGGTAAAAACGGAGGCCCCGGAGCCAACTTTATAGGAAAAAAGCCCTCGAGGGCGGGCGTGCCCGCCTCAGGGGGGCGGGCGTGCCTGCCCCTTGGTGGCGGGCATGCCCGCCCCAGACGGGGGCGGGCGTGCTGCCCCTTGAGGGCGGGCATGCCCGCCCTTGAGGGCGGGCTGGACCGCCCTTGAGGGCGGGCTGGACCGCCCTTGAGGGTGGGCCAGGGCGGCACATCGACCCGTGTGCTTTTTTTCTCGTTCCGGAGGCTTTTTCGGGAGTTCCAGACCTCCAAAAATTATTCCGGGACCAGTTCCGCGATCCTCATAATTTTCCGGATATTTCAAGTACCATATTGGCATAGTTCTGGTGAACTTCCCGAATGGCTTCCGGCCCGGCCGAAACTATTTGCAGTCCGGGAAACAGGCTTTTTGAGCCTCAAAATTTGAGTATTCACAAGTTCACAAAAAAAAAAAAACATAGTCAGAACAGATTAGAAAGAAGTCAGAGGGGTTTAGAATCAATTCTAAGTCTTTTAGAACTTCTGAGGTTTTGTGCAGGTGAAGTTTAAGCAGGACTCTTAGATTGTTTAGAAGAGGGATGCAAAGGAGGCTTCCTTCCATGAACTCTATGCCTTCCAGCAGTGTACTTTACTCTCTTAGGCTTTTTTTGAGGTAGGAGTGTAGGGCGTAGCCTTAACCTTTAGAGTAGCTAGTCTTCTTATTAACACTTTTCATTCTTTCCATAGACTCAATTAGGGATTGCTTACATGCAATCACAGCCTTACTATGTTTGATGGACTCATCAAGTTCACTATTTGCTCTTTAATGAGTTCTTTTTCCAGTTTGTTCAGCATTGCCTCTCTACTCTTTTGTGATGATAGAAATTCTAAAGTCTCTTTAGCTTCAGTTTCAGGCTCCTTTTCCTCTTCATTTATTCCTAACTTTTCTATTTTAGCATCACTGGCATTCTCAACTTCTACTTCCTCTCCCTTTCTAGTTGACTCGGTTTCTTTTATTCCAGGATCTCAGAATCCCTTTTCTCTTCAGTTTCAACCTCATCTTTCTCTTTTTCTTCCTCTTTTCCTAGGTCTTTTTCTGATGCCATTTTGACCTCAACTTCTGTCTCTTTTCTTTTCGGTTTCTTCCTTTTTCTCTTCTTATGCTTCTTCCTATTCTTCTTTTTCTTTTCTTCTTCAATTTCTTCCAATTTTCCTTTTCCTTTTGTTGACGCGTGTCTTTATGCCCCCACCTAACCCGATGACGATACGAGGACGCGGAATAAAGGATCATGGTTGACCGGAAGTCTTTAAACCCAAGGATTGATTTAAACCAAATAGAAGGTGACTGATTAAAGTAGAGCTGCGTCACGCAGCTATAAGGTCCATGACGGCACTGATAGTTGCGTCACGCAACTCCAATTAAGGTGACGTCACCTTGAAAGCCGACAAATAACGGTTTTACATTCTGTTTGGATACGTGGCAACGGTCCAGAAAGTGAGCTGCGTCACGCAGCTCTCGGGTCGTCACGCGACTGCTAGCTGCGTGATGCAGCTATCCTCTGTGCCCTACCCATATAAATACTGCGTTTTCATCTTAAACAGGGAGGATTTTTGGAGGAGAACTTTAGGAGAGGAATTTTAAGAGTTCAAAAAAAATACACTGACGGCTGAGGTTTTCTGCAAGAACTTTTCTGAGTTATCTTGAAGAAAAATAGCCTTAGAAATTAATTAGGTTGAAAACAAAAAAATCACACAAAAAGAGAAAAAGAGAGACAAGAAAAGAAAAATAGATTTTTGTTAAAAACTTGGTGAACACAGACTTCTGGGACCTTGAAACCTTACTCCTAAGACGTCCAGATTGTGTACAATCCTCAATTTGAGGGTTAGGTAATTATCTAAACTTTTATTGGTATTTTTTTAGTTATTAATTCGTTATTGTTTATTTTGTTGATGATTTAGTAGTGTGATATTGATTAAATAGTACCCTGCCCGCTATTGGATGTTTCTGAGTTATATTAAAATGAGTTTTGATAAAAAAGAAACGTAAAAAGGGTTGTTTGAAAGGTAGTTGCGGACCAGAGCAGTTGCGTCACGCAGCTACAAGTTGCGTGACGGAATTGTTCATGTCCAATATATAGTTATATGACCCCGATTAGTTGCGTGACGGAACTGTTCGTATTTATGATTTTATTTCGCTTTTATTTTCGGTTTAATCTTGTATTTGAAATAAAACAACTGATGAATCTGAAGGTTTGTCCAAAGTCATGAACAGCTGCGTCACGCAACTATGAGATCCGTCACGCAACTATTCTTCCAAAGAACAGCTGCGTGACGCGACTGTTCTAGGGTTCCAGGAATAATTTTTATACTTTTTTTTAAAAAAATAATTTTGTGCAATCAAATAAATATTCAACTTTTTTTATAATTTAAGAAACAACCAATTATGGTCAGGTTACGGTTTAATTAAGCACATTAATTTATTATCATGCATGGTTTCGGTTTTTTTTAGGGTTTCTTGGATCTAAATTGGGTTATGTATTTTAGGTTCGATTTGTGGCCCGCCTTTAACCATAAGGTAAGAGCGGGTCTTTTGATTATTTTAACTTGATTGCTATGGGTTGAATGGTTGGTGTGGTTTGATTAATTATGAATGCAATGAATGAGTTTATTTGGGACGATTAAATGATTTTCCGCATAGGAACTCGGTTTGATTTATTCGGGTTGGGTTTGTGTAAATAAATTGGCTTTTCTAAATTAAAATAAATTAGAAATTGTACGTTAAAAGAGGTCGGTTTTTTCGGGCGTCGGCTTCCAACGGGTCGACGTACCCAATTTCCTTATCCAGAATCGCACTTGGTGCGCCTGACCAGTCTTTTAAAATAATTGGCCTTAAATAAAATTGGGTTAAATGAAGTCAATTAAAATTGGAAACGGTGCCATTGCCGAAAATGGGTGGCAACTCAAAATGTTTTGTAAGACCGATTTATCGGCATCGTATCCAAAGGTTTTGTCACCACTATTCAAACTATGATCATTTTTAAAACCAAAAATTTGAATTGAGCATTTTTCGGGTCGCTCGGGTGCGGTGCGAAAACAGATTGACGACTTCACTGGGGATCGAACTCAGAATCTCTGGTTATTTTTAACTAGTCGGTTGCAATTAGGAATTGACTCTAAACCTACATTTTCTAAATAAAAGTGATTAGAAAGCCGTTGAAAATTCTTTAATCGTCCGTATGTGCTTATTTGCTTTCCTTTCTTTCTAGGATTTGCATTCATACCGCATTTCTCTCTTCTCATCACTTTCTACCCATATTACCCTTCGGTATTTTTGTTAACTTTGAAGGTGGATCTAGCCTAAACCTCGCGTTTTAGGTACATCCATCTGAGAATTAGCAAAATTACCAACCGCAAGCCTAGTACCTCTAAAGGTGCGTCAAAAGGAGTAGGCCCATAAAAAGCCCGAATCCTATTTGCGGAGCCCAGACTTTGTAAGCCTAATGGACTAAAGCCCATGCATATAGTCAAAATCCTTAGTCACTTCCCTTAAGGAACACTGATTCTGTTTGCTGTTATTATGCCACATTCATGTCCGAGAGTTTATATCGTCAATCTCAAAACCCCCTGTTGGTTGTCGAGATTAGACCAAATCCTAGGAAACAGATGTCGAACTCATACCAATGGAATCGTGTATGGGAGAAATAAGGTTGGAAGGCATGCATTTCCCAACTCCCGTTCCCCTGTATGTTATAAATGTACATATGTTGTGACATTCATACACCACGTAATATTTTTCTTTTCAGCCATGCATTTAAGAGCTAATTTTCGGTATGGACGTTTGACCTTGATTTTGAGACTAGGCCTCAAATTCGTTTTGAATAATAATGCAATCATTTATAGTGAATTTATACCCAAAAGAAAGGGAGTTATAAGGGGGTTGCGATTCCTTTGTATTTTCACATTTCTCGCATTATCTGAAAGTAAGTGAGAGATTACAAATTTGTAACAAAACAAAATGAGATCCTGCTTGGGACCATATGTTCCAAGGCAAAAAGTAAGGATACAAAACAAAAAAGATAATAAAGTGTTTTGCTTGGAAATTCTTCATTCCAAGGCAACAGTTAGGGACTTAAGAGAAAATAGTCGACCGTAAAATCCAAAAGGAACGATCGACGACAGATAATGCCAGAAATGTTTGAATACAAAATAAGTTATTGTCCATGTTATTCACACCGAATTTTAGGTCAGTCGTTGAAATCGAGATCTTATTTCCATACCGATCATTAGCATATTAGAACTGCATTCCTTATCCTATGTGCTGCTATTTCTCATGCATACATGCAGGACCTACTTTAACTCAGGTATTTTTATCTATTAGTCAGAATTGATCCTTCCCGAAAATCGCTTCGAGAGCTTGGCACCGACGCCCTGGTCAACGTTTGGTCAGAGTGTCCCCAATCCCTGAGCCTACTCCGATTAGTCCTGTGATTCTTTCAAGTTCATCGGATTCAATTTCTGATTCAGGTTTGGTAGAAATGGTGACAACACTGTGAATGAGACCGGGTTCTCTCCAGCCTAGATAAGGACCATCACTGAGATAATAGCTACTGCCTTGGCCCAAGAAGGTCACAAAACCAGGTTCCTCCTGCTTGAGCAATCAGCCTATGGTTGAGGAAAGGGAAATTCCAGAACCCACTTCGGATAATCAGGCCTCCGCTGGTAATGCTGTCCCAGTTGAGAATGATCTAGCTAAACAGTTTGCAGAGCTGAGGGATAAAGTGGAGAAAATGTCTGCTGCAAAAGAGAAGGACCCAGTCACTAATTTCCACGTGGCTGAATATGTCTTGCATCCTTCGAGTTCCACTTCATTCAAGACTTTCAAGCATACCATATTCGAAGGAGACAATGACCCGCGATCCCATCTGTCTGAGTTCCTCCGGGTCTCCCAAATGAACCGATATAACGAGGAAGATGTCTTACGGGCATTTCCTCAGACACTGCACAAGAGTTACCGGAGATGGTATGATGGCTTGGATCTGGAGACACAGAGAAATTGGGTCAAGCTGCGACTGCTTTTCTCAAGCACTTCAAAACGGATGACAGTGATGAGTTCGGCCTGCGTGACTTGGAGAGTTAAGGTAGGAAAAGGATGAAAGTTTCTCAGATTATTACAGGAGGTGGAGGACAAAATGTTCATGGTCCAGACAAGGCCAAAGGACCAAGAGCTTATCAGAATTTTCAGTAGAAGCCTGTTACCTTTCTTCAAGGAGAGAATGCTGGCCCAACCTCTCACTGATTTTGCTCTAGTTCAAAGGGCTGGGTTGAATATCGAAGAGCTGTACAAGGATGAGAAGAAGAAGAATCGAGGGTTTGGTAACTACCGGTCCTCTTACACTGATAGAAATGCTGGAAATAGTACCACAAACCAGTCAGGGATTAGCAACACGGTGGGAGCTGTTAATGAGAAAGCAAGAAGGGAGTTCACTGACTTGGGCAGACCTTTGAGCACGGTCATGAGATCCTGCATTAGAATGGAGTGCTTTCCAAACTGCCTGTTAATCTAGCTAAACCTGTCGGGGTAGGTTTATGGACCGGGAATGCAAGAATCATCAGTGCAGGGGTCATGCTACGATGACTGCTTCAAGTTAAGGCATGATATACAGGATCTAATAGACAGTGGGAAGATTACCAAACCTTCTGAAAGGAATAAGCCGAGCACAAAGAACAATCCATTGCCACAATACCAGTATAACTATCCACCCCATAAGTCTCAAGCAGGCGGGTCGGTTAATGCAATTAGGAGCGGTCTACTGGAAGAACTGGTATTGGAAGAAGCCGAGTGGGAGGAAAATGTGTGCTATGCTAAACATCTGGGATGATTGCAGTAGTGAGGAGGAAAAGAGAAGAGGCCTGTGAAGATTGAAATTGAGAAGAGCATCACAGTTAAAGTTGGCAAGTACCGAAAGCGAAGACGAGCAGGTTCAGCTTGCGATTTAGAAAAGTTTGGCTGATCAGGAAGATCAATGGTACTATACAGTAATGAGGATGTAAATGAAGTGGGCATCCAGAGCTTAACCCGAAGTGGTCGTGTGTATAACCCAGACAACAATGCTTAGTCTAAGGGAAAAGGAGTTGTCATCGAGGGGATAGGAAAGAAAGCAACAGATAAGGGTGAAGAACAGCCCAAGGAAAAGAAAAGGAAGATGAAGTGGGAAAGGTACAAAGGAAGACTACTGAAGTGGGTGAGAGTAGTCAAAACAAATACCAAGTGGTGTAACAGCAAATTCAGTATTGAGCCAGTTACAGAGGACCAAGGCGGATATCTCACTGTGGGATTTACTGATAGCCTCAAAGGAGCATAGAGAATCTTTGTTAGAGGCTATTACATTTGTTCGGGTTCCTGCCAGAATCCAGCGTAGACATGATTAATGTATTACAGCGCAGGATCGGTAAGATCACCTTCTTTGACTCCGATCTCCCTCCGGAAGGAAGGAATCACTTCAAGCCTCTATACATCCAGGTTGCTGTTAATGGGCATGAAACCCACAATGTGATGTGGATAATGGGTCGGCTTTGTGTGTATGCCCATTGAAGATGTTGTCCAAATTTAAGATTGAGGAGTCGGAACTTGAGCCATCTAACATGGTAGTTAAAGCTTATGACAACACCATGCGTAATGCTAGGGGACTTTCAAGGCAAAGATTTCGATGGGGACTATTGAAAGTTGGGTGGATATATCGTCTTGGATATTTTGGCCAATTATGCTCTATTATTGGGAAGGCCGTGACTCCATCCTTTGGGTGCAATCCCTTTCACATTGCACAGAAAAGTTAAGGTTCCCTAGGACACTGATGTGGTGACCATCAATGCACAAGAAGATTTGAATGTGGCAGCTATCGAAGGTTTGGAGGCGGTAGTGCCTTTGTCTGGTTTTCAGGTGGCCATGATTGATGATGCTGTAATTACTGAAAGTAAAAGTGCAGTCAATAGGATGAGCCCTTTTTCTCATAAAATGATGAAAAAGATGCAATGGCAATATGGCAAGGGACTAGGCCGAGACTTACAAGGAAGGTTTGAACCTGTGTCATCATCACATGGACAACAAGGTCGACATGGGCTGGGGTATTCGGAGAGTAGAAAAAAAGAGAATATGAAGTCCAGTCTCCGGTAAAGAGCCAGATCTGAATAAGATTTTCTTTGTCCCAGAGGCTTCAGGGGAATTTTATAGCAGAGGAAAGACCTATCCTGGCCTTGAGATCTTCATGACAGATTTTGATGAGCAGCTGATCAATCTCCTGAGCCTTCCTTCGAACAGTTGGTAGAAGGCACACAGTTCATGGTTGGTATGGTTCAAACAGGTAGTGGCACAGAATGGTCACAGAAGATACCTGAGTTTGAAGATTTCC